>NC_031998.1:187023-189789 GCF_001879085.1 Nicotiana attenuata
TTGCTAGTGATTGGAGATTCGGATTTGCTTATACATCAGGTCCGAGAAGAATGGGTGACTAGAACTCCAAGATACTCCCATATTTGCATCATGTACAGGAGTTGAGGAAAAGGTTCACAAAGACAGAATTCCGGCATGTTCCCAAAGTCCAGAATGAGTTTGCCGACGCATTGGCTACCCTATCATCTATGATTCAGCATCCAGATAAGAACTTTATAGACCCTATTCCAGTAAAGATTCATGATCAGCCAGCTTACTGTGCTCATGTAGAGGAAGAAGCAGATGGAAAGCCTTGGTTTCACGACATCAAGGAGTATTTAGACAAAGGAGAATATCTAGATCTTGCAAATGCTACTCAGAAGCGCACACTTCGAAGATTGTCCAACAACTTCTTTCACAGCGGGGGAATCCTGTATAGGAGGACTCCGGATTTGGGTTTGCTAAGGTGTGTTGATGCAAAGGAAGCATCAAAACTGCTAGAAGAAATTCATGCCGGGACCTGCGGTCCACATATGAACGGTTTCGTCTTAGCCAAGAAGATACTCCGGGCAGGTTATTTTTGGATGACTATGGAGACGGACTGCATCCAGTATGTTCGAAAGTGCCACCGCTGTCAGATCCATGCAGACATGATAAAAGTGCCTCCAACTGAGCTTAATGCAACAAGCTCGCCCTGGCCGTTCCTCGCATGGGGAATGGATGTTATTGGACCAATCGAACCTGCCGCATCAAACGGGCACATGTTTATCCTAGTAGCAATTGATTATTTCACCAAATGGGTTGAAGAAACGTCTTACAGAGCAGTGACTAAGAAAGTCGTGGCAGACTTCGTCCGTGACCGTATTGTTTGTCGATTCGGGATTCCAGAATCAATCATTACCGACAATGGCTCCAACCTCAACAGTGATTTGATGAAAGCTATGTGTGAAACCTTCAAGATCAAACACAACAATTCCACAGCATACAGGCCTCAAATGAACGGAGCAGTAGAAGCCGCCAACAAGAACATCAAGAAGATACTGAGGAAGATGGTAGAAAAGCATAAGCAGTGGCATGAGAAGCTATCATTTGCTTTATTGGGGTATCGCACCACAGTCCGCACATCGACTGGTTCAACTCCTTATATGTTGGTCTATGGTACAGAGGCAGTCATTCTCGCCGAGGTAGAAATTCCCTCCCTAAAGATCATACAGGAAGCAGAGCTCGATGATGTAGAATGGGTAAAAAGTCGTCACGAGCAGTTGGCTCTTATAGATGAAAAGAGAATCAATGCAGTTTGCCATGGTCAGCTTTATCAGAACAGAATGACCAGAGCCTTCAACAAGAGAGTTAGACCAAGACGATTCACACCAGGGCAGCTGGTTTTAAAGAAGATTTTTCCACATCAAGATGAAGCCAATGGGAAGTTCTCTCCCAATTGGCAGGGTCCATACATGGTTCATCGGGTCCTGACAGGAGGAGCCCTCATACTTGAAGTTTGGCTCAATGCAGATGCAGTCAAGCGATACTATGTGTAACCGTTTATGATTTCCTTATGTAATTTGAACTACGTCTGACCTGATTCCCGTTTAAGAGCGGATACGTAGGCAGCCTTATGGGTTCGGTCACAATTCAATAATTTTTTCATTTCCCCCGCAATTGGAAACTGGGGCAGAATTTTGAGGAGGACCCTCAAAATCCCGAAGTAACTTCAGCCGATCATCGCAAACAGCTGTCAGAAGTATCAACCCATTAAACTGGGGCAGAATTTTGAGGAGGACCCTCAAAATTTCGCAGTAGGAGAGGTTGCAATGTCTCGAAACACATCACAGTCATCGGTTCATCTAAAAACTATTTCTTAAATATATACGTATGTCATATCTTTAACAAACTCATGCATGTTTATTGTCAGAATTGCTTTGTTTAGCAACGCTACCCCAAAGATACCCACAGTATCACCAAATCATAGCCGAACCAATCAAGCAAAGGCAGCGGGGTCACGAACTAACCATTCCCTTTACAAAACTCACGGTTTTTTTTGGATGCAGGCACCCAAGTCACAAGCTTATATATTACTCACTCCTATTGCTCAGGAAAACGACTCTTGAAATTATCGTTATCTGCATACAATATCCCCAGCAGCCACAATATCACAATCAGCAACCAGCTATCAGCCATCAGCTAAGAAATATTTTACTTTCATTTTTTTCATAAGGCTACTATTCTGCCTTCCGAGGTCAAGCTCTACCTCCATTTGCATTTCCCGCATTGCATAAGGCTACTGTTCTGCCTTTCGAGGTTAAGCTCTACCTCCATTTGCATTTCCCGCATTACATAAGGCTACTATTCTTCCTTCCGAGGTTAAACTCTACCTCCAGTTGCATTTCCCGCATTGTATATGGCTACTGTTCTGCCTTTCGAGGTTAAGCTCTACCTCCATTTGCATTTCCCGCATTGCATAAGGCTACTATTCTGCCTTCCGAGGTTAAACTCTACCTCCACTTGCATTTCCCGCATTGCATAAGGCTACTGTTCTGCCTTTCGAGGTTAAGCTCTACCTCCACTTGCATTTCCCGCATTGCATAAGGCTACTATTCTGCCTTTCGAGACTAAGCCATGTCTACACTTGCATTTCCTCTATTGCATAAGGCTACTATTCTGCCTTCCGAGACTAAGTTCTGTCTCCATCTACATGGCTGAAATATCGCCACTTCATTTAAATCTGACATCGGCTGAAAGATCGCCATTTTATTTACATTTTTTGCATGGCTGAAATATCGCCACTTC
>NC_031998.1:202200-274531 GCF_001879085.1 Nicotiana attenuata
CCATCCCTTGTCCCGGGTAGCATATTGTCCTCACCCATCTGTGGAGAGAATATAATAACATAATTTTAGTTACCAGAATCAACAGATTCGCACGATAGGAATTCAAGAATGTGAAGTTTTTCCTAAAGATTCTACAACCTCTCGAAGATAAGTACAGACTTCTCCGTACCGATCAGCAAGACTCTACTAAACCCGCTCATGACTCGTAAGACCTATGTAACCTAGGCTCTGATACCAACTTCTCACGACCCTAAAACCGACCAGATCATGATGGTTCCTATCATGAAACTAGGCCAGCCAACACTAATCCCAAATCAAACTAGTGTTTATTTAAAGATATTTTAAGCCATTAGTTAATAAAATTTCATAACATAAGTAAAAATGACAGGTGTGAAAAAAACAACACAAGCTCGACATCGGGGTGTCACAAGTCACGAGTATCTACTAAGGTCTGTCTAAGTACAATATAGACTATCATAGTCTAGAAACAAAGATACTAAAAGTAGTCTTAGGGAGATAAGAGGGAGAATATCAAGGCTGCGATCACCATGCAGCTACCTTGCCGACTCTAGGTATCCGCGATGGATGATGGATCAGCGCTTGCTATCACGTCCCAAAACTCCTAGATCTGCACACTAGGTGCAAGGAGTAATGTGAGTACACCAACTCAGTAGGTAATAAAAGTATATGAAAACTGAGCAGTAAGAAATCAGATGATTCCACGTCAAAGCACTATAGTAAGTACAATATGTTTTCAAAACAGTATAAAAATCAATTATCTCATTAAACTCCAATTTCAGTAAAAGTTCTTTCAAAATGTCTTTCTAACAAATTCAAAAGAGAATCAATAAAGTTTAGAGCAAAAATGATGATAGTATCAAATAGAACCAGCCCCTCGAAAACCTCACAATCACTCATAATCCGCCCGTCGGGCACAACATGAATCAAGAACAGCCCATCAGGCAACATCATATCACTCACTCTGGGTACCCGCGCTCACTGGGGGTGTACAGACTCCGGAGGGGCTCCTACAGCCTAAGCGCTAACACAAGCCATCTCATGGCATAATAAATCAGGCCCTCGACCTCTTATATATCACAAAGCAACACAATATGTTGCGGCGCGCAGCCCAATCTTATGATATCCTCACATCACAGGCCATCGGCCTTACTCAGTCAGAAACCTCTCAAGACACTCGGGCTAACAGTAAAATAGGATGTTTAACCCAAAATATCTTTTATGCATCAAATCAGACTAAATAAGACTAATTTATGAAATCAGTAAAACATAGCACGACTGAGTATAGATATTAAATCAAAACAGTGAGGAACATTAGTAAAGAAATCCCCTGAGGTCCAAACAGTTGGCACATGCCAGCCCAAAACATAGTAATACTTTCTAACATATGGTAGTATCAAGTAGTTTCAGTCAAATGTAACTTAATAGTTGCTACGGGACGGACCAAGTCACAATCCCCAACGCTGCACGCCCATGACGCTCGTCATCTAGCGTGTGCGTTACCTCAAAATAGTGAGACGAATGAATTCCGGGGTTTCATACCCCTAGGACAACATTTACAATTATTACTTACCTCAAACCGGACCAAACTCTAACCCGCGATGCCTTTGCCTCTAGACTCGGCCTCCAAATGCTCTAAATCTAACCAAAATCAATATTACATCATTAATATATGCTAGAGGAGTAAAGCCCATGCAAAAATTTTCAAATTAAATAAAAAATCTCGGAATTGGCCAAACCCGACCCCGGGCCCAGGTCTTGGAATCCGATAAAAATTACAAAACTAGAAAGTACGTTCACTAACGAGTCTGCCTATATCAAATTCATCAAATTCCGATATGAAATGGCCATTCAAATCCCCAAAATCACTCTCCAAATTTTCTTTCATTTTTCCCAATTTTCACTAAAAATTCCCAATTTATATGATAGAAATCAAGACACAATCATGGAATTTAACCAAATCTGAGTGAAGAACACTTACCCTAATTACTCCTCTGAAAATCCCCTCCAAAATCACCTTCTCCTGAGCTCTCTATCGAATTTAGAAATTATGAACTCAAACCCTCGTTTTTGAACTTAAACATTCTGCCCAGTTATTTCCTTTATCGCGATCGCGGAATTAGCCTTGCGATTGCGAAGCACAATAATAGACTGCCCCTCATTTAACCTTGCGCGATCGGTAAGGTTCCACGCATTCGCGAACTTAAGCCACACAGACGTACGCGATGGCGACCTCCTTCACGCGGTCGCATAGAGCAACCGTTTAAACAGATCACCAGCTCACTTCCTTCTATGCGAACACGACACCGGCCACGCGTTCGCGAAGCACAACCTCAGACAAAAATGCGATTGCGACCTCATCTCTGTGATCACATAGAACAAATCCACCTCTGCCTCAATTAAGCCTACGCTATCGCGAACTCCTCTTCGTGATCGCGAAGAATAACTCTTTTGCAACAGAAAACCAGCAAAATCTGCTAACTTCTCAAGTCCAAAAATGTCCCGTTAGGCATTCGAATCACACCCGAGGCCCTCAGAACCTCAACCAAACATACCAGCAAGTCACACATCACTGTTCAAACATATTCAAACCTTCGGAACGCTCAAAATAACATCAAAATACCAAATCATCCTCGGATTCGAGCCTAAGGATTTCCAAACTTCTGAATTTCGCAAACGATGCCGAAACCTATCAAACTTCACCCGAATGACCTGAAATTTTTCAACCATGTAACAAATAAAATCATGGACCTAATCCAATTTCAGCAATTCCATTCCGACCTGATTTCAAGATTTCCACTACCGACCGAAAAACGCCAAATTTCCAATTTCGTCATTTCAAGCCTAAATTTACCACGGACCTCCAAAATACATTCCGACTACCCTCTTAAGTCCAAAATCATCTAACGAAGCTATCCGAACCATCAGAATTCACATCGGAGACCTTCTACATATAAGTCAACATCCGGTTTACTTTTCCCATTAAAGCTCCTAAATTAGAGACTAAGTGTCTCATATCACTCCAAGACCATTCCGAACACAGAACAACGAACCCAATATGATGAAATATAGTTGAAAAATATATAAGGAAACAGAAATGGGGGAAACGGGGCTGAAACTCATGAAACGACCGACCGAATCGTTACACACGGTCCCTTTTTACTAGCATTGCATTATCTCAAACTATCCTGTAATGGAACCCTCAGATGTTCTTTATTTTTAGCATAGACAAAGCTCATCCAGAAAGGTTCACATCGCCTTTTTTGAATAAACTTCACAGTAACCAGTTGATGATCCTTTGCTATGACAGTAGCCTCAAACTCAGCAGACCAAAACAACCAAATTTTACCATTAACATTAGCCCTACACTTCTCCAAACCCAATGTTCTTCTACGCTGCTCAATTTGTGTAGCTTCAACAAATGGCTCCTGAACTGAAACGATCTTAATCTTGTACAATTTTACTAAAAAAATTAATCTTGCGAAAGCCCCTCTGGTCTTAACACCCCTCATATTCCATATGATCGTCTCAATCATGGGGGTGTTTAGTGGTTGGGGCACAACTTTGGGAAGCCTTTACTTTGGCTCTTGTTAAGGGGCTAATGATGATATCCTTTCTAAATTCTTTTTTTCTTTGGGTAGATTTTCTTTCATGATAAGATCATTTCTTTATTTTATAATAGCATCATCAGCGTCTACTCCGTTCCAGGAAGAGCCAGGAACAAAAGGCTTGACAAGTTCTTCCTCATCTGTTGAATTGCATTCCTCGTACTCATCCACCTCTTCAGATCCACTATCTTCATCTCGATTAGCATCAACAGTATTGCCAGCCTCCTCTGTATCCAATTGGGGCCCATAGATGAATTTGTTCCTCTTTAATCTTCACTTCACTATTTAACATTAAAAAAAAGGAAAAGAAAAACATGAACAAAACTAGGAGTAACTAATTAGACATCTATATCCACTTGCTTTATCGTTTTCTTCTGGAAAAATATACTCATACGACGTAGTAAGTTCTTTTTCCTTCTAACAAAATTGCATGTCATCACTACATGCTACGTTTCTAAAGCTAAACTGGGTACATTTTTCTTTACACCTCTACTTGCTTTCTCAGAGATAGCTTATATATAATTTTTAGTCTTTTTAACTTTTATGATAGTGATTAATAAAGGCTCTTGTTCTTTATCCCTACCAGCAATTGCATTAACAGTTTGTAGTTTGTCACTAAAAATTGGAGAAATATATAGTATCTTTAAATAAGTTTATTATGACTTAAATATGGTTTCAGATAAGATGAAGTTGGAATTGCGTAAAAATGAGAAATATTTGCAAGTCTTCTACCCACATGGAATATTGTCTNTGACCGGGTGGGTGGTGAAGGTAACTAGTGCTGAAGTCGATGGCTAACTCCTCTAATGTGGCGGACGCCCATGAAGACTAGGACACTGCCTCTACATATGCCCCAGCTCTCCATACTCATAACAACCCCTTGGTGCCAGAGACGTGGACTGAAGGGAACCCTTAGCACCGGGATTACTAGCAGAAGAACCTGACATGGAAGAGCCCTGAACTGATAGACCACGGGACGAACTCTGGCTGGTAAGGCACTGAGTGTTGAATGGCCCTGATGAGAACTATGAGAACCGTGGCTCGATGATGCCCCATGATAAACTGGGCGAGCTGACTGAGCATGTTTTAATGGACGACCTCTGCCATGCTGAAACTGACCTCTATGAGGAGCACCACCGAATCCACCCTGACCACGAGGCCCTTGGCCTCCCTCTCAACCCTCTCCTGAACAAAAACTATCTCAATCTGTCGAGTTATGTCAACAACCTCATCAAAAGTAGCACCAAATACTCTCTCTCTGGTCATAAGCAACCGAAGCTGAAAACCGAGGTCGTCTATAACCCTCCCGATCCTCTCCCGGTCTGTGGGTACCAACCAGACCGCATGAGGAGCCAACTCGGAAAACCGCATCTCATACTGTGTCACAGACCTATCACCCTGATGAAGCTGCGCGAACTACCTGCGTAACTCCTCTCGAATGGAGAAGTGTTGCCAAGAAAGGGGCGCTACGCCAATCGGCCTATGCCTCTCGTAAGCCTTCCACTAACTAAGTACAGTCCGGGAGAACTGAAAAGTAGTGAACGAAACCCCACTGGTCTCCAGAATACCAGCGTCCGAAGCATCCTCTAACATTTATCCAAGAAACCCTATGCATCCTCACCCTCAACACCATTAAACGACGGAGGATGAAGTCAACCAAACCTCTCCAACCTGCGCTACTCGTCCTCTAGCATAATAGGAGCTACATAGTACTGAGTAGCTGTAACCGGTCGGGGTCGAGGCGCCCCCGGTGTCTGAAGTCCCTGCAGGACTTGGGCAGGTGTGCGAGCGGCGGGAGTCTGGGTGCCTCCCCCAGGTTGAGAAGTAGTTGCGGCCGTAGTAACTGAGACCGCCTGAACCAAGCCAGTGCACACTGATAAAATCTTAGCTAGGGCCTCCTAAAGGCCTAGGATAACAATAGGCACAACCGGTGCCTGAGTTGGTACTCCTGGAGCGTCGGCAACTGGGACCTGATCATGAACTGGGCCGGTTGGTGGATCCGCAGGTGCTGCCCTAACTGTTGTGCGGGCTACACCCCTGCCCCTACCACGGCCTCGACCGAGTCCTCGGTTTCTAGATGTACCAACTGATGAGACTGGTGGTCGTCCATCCTGTCCGGTAGCATATGTCCTCACCATCTGTGAGAGAATATAATAACAGAAGTTTAGTTACCAGAATCAACAAATTCACACGATAGGAATTCAAGAATGTGAAGTTTTTCCTAAAGGTTCTACAACCTCTCGAAGATAAGTACACACTTCTCCGTACCGATTAGCAAGACTCTACTAAACCCGCTCATGACTCGTAAGACCTATGTAACCTAGGCTCTGATACCAACTTCTTACGACCCTAAAACCGACCCGATCATGATGGTGCCTATCATGAAACTAGGCCAGCCAACACTAATCCCAAATCAAACTAGTGTTTATTTAAAGACATTTTAAGCCATTAGTTAATAAAATTTCATAACATAAGTAAAAATGACAGGTGCGAAAAAAACAACACAAGCCCGACATCGGGGTGTCACAAGTCACGAGTATCTACTAAGGTCTGTCTAAGTACAATATAAACTATCATAGTCTAGAAACAAAGATACTAAAAATAGTCTTAGGGAGATAAGAGGGAGAATATCAAGGCTGCGATCGCCATGCAGCTACCTTGCCGACTCTAGGTATCCGCGATGGATGATGGATCAGCGCTTGCTATCACGTCCCAAAACTCCTGGATCTGCACACAAGGTGCAGGGAGTAATGTGAGTACGCCAACTCAGTAGGTAATAAAAGTATATGAAAACTGAGCAGTAAGAAATCAGATGATTCCACGTCAAAGCACTATAGTAAGTACAATATGTTTCCAAAACAGTATAAAAATCAATTATCTCATTAAACTCCAATTTCAGTAAAAGTTCTTTCAAAATGTCTTTCTAACAGTTTCAAAAGAGAATCGATAAAGTTTAGAGCAAAAATGATGATAGTCATAAATAGACCCTCGGTCAAGACATGTGTCGTAAACCGCCCCTCTGGCATAATATCAAATAGAACCAGCCCCTCGAAAACCTCACAATCACTCATAATCCGCCCCTCGGGCACAACATGAATCAAGAACAGCCCATCAGGCAACATCATATCACTCACTCTGGGTACCCGCGCTCACTGGGGGTGTACAGACTCCGGAGGGGCTCCTACAGCCTAAGCGCTAACACAAGCCATCTCGTGGCATAATAAATCAGGCTCTCGACCTCTTATATATCACAAAGCAATACAATATGTTGCGGCGCGCAGCCCAATCTCATGATATCCTCACATCACAGGCCATCAGCCTTACTCAGTCAGAAACCTCTCAAGACACTCGGGCTAACAGTAAAACAAGATGTTTAACCCAAAATATCTTTTATGCATCAAATCAGACTAAATAAGACTAATTTATGAAATCAGTAAAACATAGCACGACTGGGTATAGATATTAAATCAAAACAGTGAGGAACATTAGTAAAGAAATCCCCTGAGGGTCCAAACAGCTGGCACATGCCAGCCCAAAACATAGTAATACTTTCTAACATATGGTAGTATCAAGTAGTTTCAGTCAAATGCAACTTAATAGTTGCTACGGGACGGACCAAGTCACAATCCCCAACGTTGCACGCCCATGACGCTCGTCATCTAGCGTGTGTGTTACCTCAAAATAGTGAGACGAATGAATTCCGGGGTTTCATACCCCCAGGACAACATTTACAATTATTACTTACCTCAAACCGGACCAAACTCTAACCCGCGATGCCTTTGCCTCTAGACTGGGCCTCCAAATGCTCTAAATCTAACCAAAATCAATAATACATCATTAATACATGCTAGAGGAGTAAAGCCCATGCAAAAATTCTCAAATTAAATAAAAAATCTCGGAATTAGCCAAACCCGACCCCCGGGACCAGGTCTTGGAATCCGATAAAAATTACAAAACTAGAAAGTACGTTCACTAAGGAGTCTACCTATATCAAATTCATCAAATTCCGATATGAAATGGCCATTCAAATCCCCAAAATCACTCTCCAAATTTTCTTCCATTTTTCCCAATTTTCACTAAAAACTCCCAATTTATATGATAGAAATCAAGACACAATCATGGAATTTAACCAAATCTGAGTGAAGAACACTTGCCCTAATTACTCCTCTGAAAATCCCCTCCAAAATCACCTTCTCCTGAGCTCTCTATCGAATTTAGAAATTATGAACTCAAACCCTCGTTTTTGAACTTAAACATTCTGCCCAGTTATTTCCTTCATTGCGATCGCGAAGCAAAATAATGGACTGCCCCTCATTTAACCTTGTGCGATTGCGTAAGGTTCCACGCATTCGCGAACTTAAGCCACACAGACGTACGCGATGGCGACCTCCTTCACGCGGTCGCATAGAGCAACCCCTTAAACAGATCACCAGCTCACTTCCTTCTATGCGAACTCGACACGGGCCACGCGTTCGCGAAGCACAACCTCAGACAAAAATGCGATTGCGACCTCATCTCTGCGATCGCATAGAACAACTCCACCTCTGCCCCAATTAAGCCTACGCTATCGCGAACTCCTCTTCGTGATCGCGAAGAATAACTCTTTTGCAACAGAAAACCAGCAAAATCTGCTAACTTCTCAAGTCCAAAAATGTCCCGTTGGGCATTCGAATCACACCCGAGGCCCTCGGAACCTCAACCAAACATACCAACAAGTCACACATCACCATTCAAACATATTCAAACCTTCGGAATGCTCAAAATAACATCAAAATACCAAATCATCCTCGGATTCGAGCGTAAGGATTTCCAAACATCTGAATTTCGCAAACGATGCTGAAACCTACCAAACTTCACCCGAATGACCTGAAATTTTTCAAACACGTAACAAATAAAATCACGGACCTAATCCAATTTCAGCAATTCCATTCCGACCCCGATTTCAAGATTTCCACTGCCGACCGAAAAACGCCAAATTTCCAATTTCGCCATTTCAAGCCTAAATCTACCACGAACCTTCAAAAAACAATCCGACCACGCTCTTAAGTCCAAAATCATCTAACGAGGCTATCCGAACCATCAGAATTCACATCGGAGACCTTCTACACATAAGTCAATATCCGGTTTACTTTTCCCACTAAAGCTCATAAATTAGAAACTAAGTGTCTCATATCACTCCAAGACCATTCCGAACACAGAACAACCAACCCGATGTGATGAAATACAGTTGAACAACATATAAGGAAACAGAAATGGGAGAAACGAGGCTGAAACTCATGAAACGACCGATCGAATCGTTACACACGGTCCCTTTTTGCTAGAATTGCATTATCTCAAACTATCCTGTAATGGAACCCTCAGATGTTCTTTATTTTTAGCATAGACAAAGCTCATCCAAAAAGGTTCCACATCGCCTTTTTTAATAAACTTCACAGTAACCAGTTGATGATCATTTGCTATGACAGTTGCCTCAAACTCAGCAGACCAAAACAACCAAATTTTACCATTAACATTAGCCCTACACTTCTCCAAACCCAATGTTCTTCTATGCTGCTCAATTTGTGTAGCTTCGAAAAATGGCTCCTGAACTGAAACAATCTTAATCTTGTATATTTTTACTAAAAAAATTAATCTTGCGAAAGCCCCTCTGGTCTTAACACCCCCTCATATTCCATATGATCGTCTCAATCATGGGGGTGTTTAGTGGTTGGGGCACAACTTTGGGATGCCTTTACTTTGGCTCTTCTTAAGGGGCCAATGATGGCATCCTTTCTAAATTCTTTTTTTCTTTGGGTAGATTTTCTTTCATGATAAGATCATTTCTATGTTTTATAATAGCATCATCAGCGTCTACTCTGTTCCAGGAAGAGCCAGGACCAAAAGCCTTGACAAGTTCTTCCTCATCTGTTGAATTGCATTCCTCGTACTCATCCACCTCTTCAAATCCACTATCTTCATCTCGATTAGCATCCACAGTATTGCCAGCCTCCTCTGTATCCAATTGGGCCCCATAGATGAATTTGTTCCTCTTTAATCTTCACTTCACTATTTAACATTAAAAAAAAGGAAAAGAAAAACATGAACAAAACTAGGAGTAACTAATTAGACATCTATATCCACTTGCTTTATCGTTTTCTTCTGGAATAATATACTCATAACGACGTAGTAAGTTCTTTTTCCTTCTAACAAAATTGCATGTCATCACTACATGCTACGTTTCTAAAGCTAAACTGGGTACATTTTTCTTTACACCTCTACTTGCTTTCTCAGAGATAGCTTATATATAATTTTTAGTTCTTTTTTAACTTTTATGATAGTGATTAATAAAGGCTCTTGTTCTTTATCCCTACCAGCAATTGCATTAACAGTTTGTAGTTTGTCACTAAAAATTGGATAAATATATAGTATCTTTAAATAAGTTTATTATGACTTAAATATGGTTTCAGATAAGATGAAGTTGGAATTGCGTAAAAATGAGAAATATTTGCAAGTCTTCTACCCACATGGAAATATTGAATACAGAATCATAAACTACAAAAAAGCACAAATGATTCGACATTTCAGAAATATTGAAGTCGTTCTTATTTGTTGATTCTTCACTTCTCTATCTAATTACATCAAGCAAAAAAAAAAAAAAAAAAAAAAAAAAGGAAAAGAAAAACACGAAGAAAACGAACTAAGAGGGAGGGGGTTTGAGCAACTAGCACACTATACACCTTTTTCTTCTAACAAATTGCGTGTCATCACTCCATGCCACACTTCTAAAGCAAGATCTTTTTTCTTTAATTTACACATCTATTTGCTTTCTCACTGCAATAGGAATTCTAACAAAATGCTTGCCATCACTCCACGCCAAACTTCCAAAGGTAAATTTAGTACTACTTTGGTGAGTAGATGTGATTTTGACCTCAAAAGAAATCTTCTTTGTCAAGACATGTGGACTTACTTTAATAGCAGTATTTCTCGGAGGTTTCACCAATACTTTGTATATGGAGTTGACATTTCCAACATTTGTAACAGTTCTCTTGACAGTAACTGAGTTCTTGAGGTTTGGAATAGATATTGAAGGGAGATTCAAATCCAACCTAGAGGGGACTTTTATCGGACATACAATGCCTCCTGCTGCAGTTGAATTTTTGCTAGAGGATAAATATGTAGTTGCATTATAAACCATCTCATTACTATAACCTAAGCTACAAAGATAATTCAAATAATCATCTTTATCCATGTCATAGACTAAGCCAGGATCTGTTGCTCCATTCGGATTACAAATTCCACCTCCGAAATCAAATGGATCAGCTAGTTTGTCTCCTGCTCCTTCTGAAAAGATTTCAGATGTATATGTGTCCTCGTTCCATGCTACACGTACAGTTAAAATATTTGTTATTACATCTGACATCGCCAAAAGATAAAAAGGCTACTTGAACTATATATCGTTTTTATTGGTTTTATTATAATATGTTTATGCCAAAAGTTTCAAAGTAGAATTACTTTAATTTGTTTACAGAAATGCAGTATCAAAAGTCAAAATAAAGGTTATCTTAGCACAAGATTGAGATTTCGATAAATAGAAAATTGGATTTTTTTTTTTTACACCAGTAGGGTATGTAATTTAAAACCATATGAAAAGATGTTGAAAGGAAGGAAAGACTATGTATTTCAAAGTTTACTTATGGATACTGACGGTATAAATTTGCTTATGCATTGTCAGATTTAAAGTAATCTATAACAATAGATAATTATTTATAATAAGTTGATAACCTAAAAAACTTAGGAAACAACATGTTTTAAATAGGTTAAAATACACTGGTAGTGCAAATATAACGCATCTAGGTTACACTATTTTCTCAATGAAACAACATAAGATATGAGTTTAGGTTATACACAATAATAGTGTATAAGTTTTTTTAACAATGGTTAACGTAACTCTTCATACTTGATAGTTTAATATGATAACTTATAATTATTATAACAAGCTGGACTTCATATATAGTATAAAAATATTATCTACTTAAATCCATAAGATATTACCAGTAGTTACAAGTGCGGATTTGATAGCTGCAGGAGACCAATTAGGATGTGCGACTTTGAGGAGTGCAATAATCCCTGAGACATGAGGGGTTGCCATAGATGTTCCTGACTGAAGTTTGAATCCATTGTCTCCAGAACGAGGAATAAATGCTGCGAGTACATTTACACCAGGAGCAGCAACATCCGGCTACAATAATATTCGGTAAATTAAACTTATAAATAGGAAATGATTAAAGGAAACAATGCAACATAGAAATTTTTATATTTAGACATAAGAGACCCTTGTTGACGTATATCCTGTGAGAGCAGTTTTCATGTAAAAAAAATATATAACTATATATTTACCTTCAGAATTTCTGGGGTAAAGGAATTTGGGCCTCTCGATGAGAACTTAGGCACCTTTAGGATTGTCTTCTTACCCTCAAGAACTTCAGATCGGCCCAATTTAATTATAGGATCTTGGTTACTGTTGCAAACAGAAAAAGTCAATGCACTGATATATAACAACTAAAGGTGCTTTAACATGATATACAAGCCATTTACTAACTTCTTTTTCTAAAGAATGTTTGATGTAATGCTTATTTTCAGGACCCAAGAAGTCATACAAAGATCGATAAAAAACAGGAAGAAGAAAAAAAGGAGGAGGAGGAGAAATATTATATGCATACTTGGATTTACAATTTATAAAATAATCAACAATTTGGTTTCCTTGCTCGAAATCGATGGCAATAAATGGTATAGGGATACCAACAATTTGATTGAAGTCTTCGATTCCAGCAAGAGGGGGCATAGCATAAATAAAAGCCGAAACTCCTGTATTATTTAGTGCTATCAAGTATCCAACAATATCCGGTTTGGTTTCCGAGAAAAGCATGACAACTTTTCCTTTCACTTCATTGGCAATAGACATGACGTCTTTAGGACTGCAAATGGAAAATGAAATTGTTAACAAAATTAAATAATTAAGTTTAATTAAAATTTAGTAACTTGTTATCTGTATTATTGGATGATAAAATATACATTTCGCTTACTTTGTAATAAGGCCAGGAAAGACCAAAGGAGCAAAGTCACTCCTTCCCTTCCCTTTAATAAGTCCTTGACCCTACAATCACTCAAATTGTTTAAACGTCCATACTAGTAAGTACAAGAAAAAACTAAAAAAGTAATCATCAATTTAGTGATCAAAATTTTAACTGATGACAATAACAATAACTATTATGCGTCTATCCCAACCGAGATAGAGTAGATTATATGAGATATTGTTATTCATGATGCAACAAAACAACAACAACAACAACAAACTCGTCCCAAGGACGGACAATATCATATAAAAAAATTATTTCACTAGCATTATAGAAGTTCTCTACCTATATTTTCTACTAGCATATAAATCTCTAGCACATACACACACATATACACAAAAATATTATTTGACCAATCTACCTGTACGATTAAAGCTTAATCTCAACTTATTACAATTGATGTCGCTCATATAGATACTTTTCTTCTTTTGTGCCCTATTTCACGCTAGGTTTGAATAGATTCCAAAAGTTATAGGTTCGAGACAACTTTCTTTCATATTTTAAGCCTATCTCATCCCATTTTAACACTTCCACTCGAAATGATAAAAGTTTTAACATAACAGAAAAACCTTACTAGTATTGTCTTGTTGTTGCCAAGTGTTAAAGGAGTAACAATTTGTGTATCCTCGTTGCTAGCAGCAACCGTTATAAGCCACGGAGAAGTATTGGCGATAGTGTTTGAGTTAGGTCCACTATTTCCTCCAGCAGCAACAACAGGTATGCCATGGGATACTGCATGAAAAGATCCTATGCCCAATATACTATCGGCATGAACTTCAGCTAAGGTTAAAGGACCACCAGCAAGAGATGCTGATAATATATCAACCCCGTCTCTTATGGCATCATCAATAGCAGAAAGAATATCAGCACCACTAGAAAATGGCACACCTTTCGCGTTTTTCCAGGATACCTGTTAAAAACATAAGTAATATTATTAAAAAAGTAAACAAAAGTATTTTCTTCTTGTTAGTATTTAAGCTTTTAGCTGTAATGGTCACACCCTTCAAACAGTACCTTATAAATAGCTAATCGTGCAAGTGGTGCTCCTCCTCGTGTTGTCCCCATGTTAAGGCCATAGTATTCAAGATTGTTAACATAAGAACCAGCAGCTGTGTAGGCAACATGTGTACCATGTCCAGTGTTATCTAATGATGATAAATTATATAATTGCCTGGCCATTGTCTCGTTTAGTTTCCTTTCTTCCATCAATCCCTTTATGTACCAACGAGCTCCAATGATCTTTCTGTTACAATGTTTTGTGGCATCGAAGTTTCCTTCAGATATGCATTTACCTTTCCATCGAGATGGAATCGGACCTAGTCCCTCATCGTTAAATGCTTCCGAATCTCCCCGTATACCTACAAAGAGTTGGATCTTTTTAGAGTTAAAGTACTCTATGTTGCTTGGATCCTATAAATATGCCGCTGTCCCATGTTTGATCCAATACAGGTATGGCGATATCTTTGGAGGATCAAAACAATATATTTTTTAGTATGAACATTAGCTGGACCAAATTTTCTTAGGGGGATAGAAAAAATATAACAGTGAGGACAAAGGAGAAAACGCAAGATGTAAACCTGAATCTAGAACGCCAATGATTATTCCATCACCCTAGTTTGTTTTGTTCAGAAGATTGTTGGGGTTATTCTTAGAAAGACCCAAAAAATCCCAACTCCTTGATGTTTGAGTCTCGTAAACACGATTTTGTATAACTCGGACCACACCAGGTAATTCTGAAATGCAAAGAAAATATATCAACTAAGTGAAGAATGATGGAAATTTTAAATATCGAGAAACGTGTGATAGTGGAAATTAAATACCTCCAATTTGTTTGGCCTGAGAAGCAGTGAGCTTAGCAGCAAACCCAGAGAAGCCATGTCTATAGCTATATAACATCAGTTTTTTGGCTTCTTCCTTGCTGCATGACCAAAATACACGAGTTTAAGCTTTATATACTAAAAATGTTGTACAATAGTTTTTCACACTCAAGTCACTTATTCTCACGTGCATGTTAAGACAATAAATTTAGTATACCTATATTTATCGGCATAAATTAATTAAGTGATTATATCGCGTTAATTATCAGAATTACGATTCAAATAAATAATGGCATAATATGTAAACTTTCTTAAGTTGCTATTTTGTTTCTATAATATTGATCTAATACATAGACTTAAAATTCTTGAATATCGCTTCGTAAAAATAGTAACCTAATATACTATACATCAACTATTGATTGTATGAATATCTTTACATATTGTAGTGCAAAAATGATATCGTCCTATATGTAATATATATACATACCTCCCAGCCACTTGACCTAAAATGTCATGATGTGAATCAGTGATAAGTTCATGGTCATCGTGTGGCTTGTGACCCAAGCAGACGATGTAAAGCTGTAGATACAATCAAAAACAGTAAACAATCAATATCATATAAGTATTAGTTGTTCTTCATGGTCATTTTACATGAACAAATTAAAGAATATTCGATAAAATCAGAAGAAAGCTAACTATTCAAATCACTCGTGCATTATTCGGAAGATTGTGCACAGTAGAACTCTCTCTCCACGAAAATTAAGTTTCAAATATATTCTTGTCAATTTGTAAAAAAGTTTATATAAAATTCAAGAATATCCAAATTACCTTAGCCTGGGCATCGTCCGCTTTTGCGGTTATTTGACAAAAACAAGTGAATATTAACAAGAAAAATAAAAGAACAAGAGAAGAAGTTGGATTATTCATCTTTTTTGAGTCGAAAAACAATTCGTGGCTCATAATTTAAGTGTAAATATTAGCCATTCACTCGAATACGAGTAGATTAATGATGCTACTTTTACTCTTTAAAAATGGTATAATATTTTTCAATTTTTTAGAACGTATACTTTCTATTTTTTACGAGTGATAAGGCCAAGTGTTCCACTTGTTAAATGTAACTGAAGAAAATCAATAAAAGATAGGTTAAAATAACTTGGGCACTTCTTCATATCACTATATGGTATATGTATGATGTATTTTTTTTAAACTTTTCCCAGATTACCTCGGGGTGTTGTATTAGAAAAAAGAGGGAGTTTGTTGATACAACACGAGGGTAGAGCACACCCTTCAAAAAATGATGCATAGGCGATTATAAATAGATCGGCCCCTCTAAATAACAAATTGCAAAACTAGTCAACAAAAAAGTTGGCCTTGTCATATTTGTTCCTTATGCAAGGAACCTGATCTTTGTCCAGCAAAAATGGGCCTTTCGCCCGACTAGGCAGCTGGTGGTTAGGATAAAAGTAAGCAGGGTTGTTGATTGTTCAGTACCATATTAGCCAAGCAGTCCGCTAATTGCTTCTCCTCTCTATAGGAGTGACTAATCTGGATATGGATGTGTTGATAGCCTCTCTAATTGTATACGGTAAAAATCAGAGGGTTCGATTTTATGGTCAATATGACGCTTCATAAGTATGTATCCAGGAGGCTCAAGGCTCAGCTCGAGTTTCGACCCCGAGGGTTCTCAGTGCTCGACCTCGGGGCAGCGCAAATTGATGACCATGATGAACAAACGGGAAGTTTCCAAGGCACGTGGTTAAAGCTGACCAAGTCTATTAGGCTAGTACAAGCCCATACCATTGCATTAAATGGCTGTACTAGCCTCATATCGTATAATAAGTGCATATTTATTGTATTGGGATTCTCCCTCCTATATAAAGGGGATCTTATCATTTTGTAAAGCACACACAATATTAAATACAAGAACAAGAACATTCTGTGTTCTCTATCCTAAACATATTCTCCCTTGATTCTATTGCTTACATTTATTATATTACTTGCATTTATTGTATTTTTATTGATTGTTCTTCATTTATTACTCATCATTGATCATAAAGAGCTCTCATCAAGGCCCTTAGAACTGTTAGTTCTCCGTCGACTGTCCACAGCCTAACGCTTAGCTTAACCCCGAGGCCCCGTACAACCTAGCTCGAGGCCCTGATTCTCAGTCACTCGGTTTTCGTATCACACTACCTTGAAGCTCTTACCTTTATTTTTGTTTGACGCTTAGTATCTACTGCTTAACAACTAGCATAAAAATAAATCACGTATTTTTAGTACCACAAAATCAATCTAATTGTAATAACCATTTTCAAGATAAATAGTTTGGCGCCCACCGTGTGGGTAAAAATTATAGTGATTGTTTTCTTGCTGGTTTACTACATAACACAAGTTATCCTTCACGTTTTTTCTTGTCCAAGAATCTTTGACTTCAGGTCAAAATGTCTAACTCAGTGAATGCTCATGAAAATAACGGTCCTGAGGACCATGGAGAGAATGGTGTAGCTGTTTCAGGCATCGTAGTACCACCGCGAAACCCTGAGGACGCACCAGAACCAATTCCTGTGGACGTGGTCTCGGGCAATGCCCAACACGTCGATATAAGCTCCCACACTAACAGGAGTATACACCAAGAAAACCATTAAGAACCCTATTAAAACCCCGGCTCTGGAGAAACAAGAGGCTAGCCTTCACGTTACCTTCGAGATGTTACAGGCACAGCAATTAGCGATTGCTCAATTGCAAAGTCACCAAAAAATTCCAAGCACAACAGCACCGAAAATGGCTCCTCAAGCCGAACATGTACCAGAAAGATCAAGCAACAATGGGTCAGCAACCGACCCCTCCATCATAAAGATGCTCGAGGACCTCAAAAAGAGGATCGAATCGGGCGAGAAGAAGATAGAAGACAATGACAAGAAGGTGGAGACCTACAATTAAAGGGTCGATCAAGTTCCAGACGCACCCCAATCCTGAAGGGTGTAGATTCAAAGAAATTCGTACAAAAGCCATTCCCATAAAATACTGCTCCGAAGCCTACCCCGAAGAAATTCAGAATGCCCGATCTTCCGAAGTACAACAGAACCTCGGACCCCAACGAGCACGTCACTGCTTACACTTGTGCGGTAAAGGGTAACGACCTGAAGGACGACGAGATTAAATCTGTCCTATTGAAGAAATTTGGAGAAACACTTTCAAAAGGGGCCATTATGTGGTGTCACAACCTAGTCCCGAATTCAATAGATTCATTTGCCATGCTGGCAGATTATTTTATAAAGGCATATGCCGGTGCCATTAAGGTTGCTACAAGAAAATCTGACGTCTTCAAGATCAAACAAAGAGAAAACGAGATGTTTCGGGAGTTTGTATCTCGTTTCCAAATTGAGCGAATGGAATTACCACCAGTCTCCAATAACTGGGCAGTGCAGGCCTTCACCCAAGGTTTGAACGAAAGAAGCTCGGTAGCTTCAAAGCAACTAAAGCAGAACTTGGTGGAGTATCCTGTCGTGCCTTGGTCGGATGTCCATGTTGATACCCAATTTTTCCCTAAAATATTTTTCGAAATGCAAAACTATGCATTAGCATCAATGGGTATTTTTCCATAATTTTTACATCTTTAAATTAATTCATTTCATTTTTTTTGCAAAATTGCATCACAAATGAGTTTAGAACATGTCTTGATTTAATATTACTATTATAGGCCCGATTGAGTCCAAATTATTTCATAAATAGCCAAATTGATACATTTTGGCTATAATTGCAGTAAGCTTGAAATTATAGCCCATGCACACATTTTTCGTATTATTTTTACCAGAAACTAGTCATTTGCATTTTTAAACACTAAATAACTATTTTAAAAAACATGTCTATGCTTGAAATCTAATTTTTTATATTTAGTAATTATTTTACAAATTATTTTTAATCAATTGTTTGGGGTATTTAACAAATAGCCACGTATGTCCCAATTTTAACCCTTTTTATACCAGCCCAAAACCCCCTTAATGTTAAACCAAAACTAGCCCAAAACCCCTTAGGTTCAATCTGCATTCACCCGACCCAAATCCTTCGGCAAATCCTGGTCGTTGATCACTTTGATCAAACGGTCAGGATAGTTCCTACCATAATTAAACCTACCTACACACCCCAAGCCCTAATCATTCCCCCCCATACCCTACCGTCACCTGTTCCCTCGTCTCTCAAATGCTCTCTAACTCTAACCCTAATCCACCCTCGCCGTCACTCATCTATGGCCATTCGCAGTGGTTTCTCCCACCCCCAGGCCTCCAATGGCCTCTTCGCTAGTGGTATCACCATCTCCAGGGTCCTCAAGGGACCCGGGTTGGTCTGCTTACACCTTTGGTCTTTGCTCGCCTGTTTCAGGCTGTTCCGGTTTGATTTTGAGTAAGATCTTCCTATATCGCCTATGATCTATGGAGTTCTAAGCCTACTTCTTCATCTCTGTGATTGTTCTTCTCGAAACCCTAATTTTGGCCCTTTGAACATCTCATATCTGTGCAGGATCTGAGATAGATCGAATCTATCTCGTATGAGTTTTACAAGAACCTTCTGATTCTTCGCAAAGAACCTTCTAATTTACACATGGTTTTCCATTTTTTCTAAACTAGGGTTTCCGAAAATTTCTCTTTCCCAAACATTTGATAATTTTGAGTGTTTAATCTTCTGTATCTTATGTGTTTTAACCGATTTTGTAAGGTTTGCTCTAACCCTAACTCGTTTGTGCTAAAAACCCTAATTTTTCAACATTTTGCTTGGTTTCTTATTTAGTCTTGTACCGACTTTGTCTTATGCTTTGCTTCCTGTGATTTTTCTTTAGCGTAATTAGATGTCCTGTGATTTTTATCCTAATATGTCTCTACTAAGGTTCTTGGTTTGACTTTTCTATTGATTCTATGTTTCTATATTCATTTTTTGCCTATTCATGATAAACCCATATTTTTACCCTTTAATCAGTGTTGATTTGAATGCTTGATTTATAAATCTCTTTCCAGACTATTCCTTTCCTGTCTTATTTGAGATTGTCCGATACTTGCTGACTCTTCGCATGATTCTTTCCTTAATTAAACCATTGACCCCATATTATGAAGTTCTTTGTTTTAATTAAAACTCATTTCCTTAAATAAGATGTCTGATTCTTACTTTTTTACTCGGCCTGATTGAACTTGTTGACTTAATTAATTCCTGTCGTTACCGTTGGTTGATTTTCCTTAACTAAAGGAGAAAACTATACTGAATCTCGTGTAATTGATTGTGAAAATCCTTAATTACTGATTGTTGATTGCTTTACCTTATTTGCTCTACTCTTGAGCCACTACATAAACTCTCTTTATTTTAACCTCTAGACACGAACACTAGTTCCTCCACACTCTCACACTCGAAAAGGCTCTCTATTTTCTTCTGTTACTTGCAATTCTCACTAATCCAGCCAGCTGTAAGGCAAGGCTGGCTATTTGCACCATCTCTGCTCTATACTCTGTATTCTCTCCTTAACTGGTATGTCCTGATTCAATTCACATTCCAAAAACTATGTCTTTCTTTGTTGCTACAGTTCATAGATTGTGATTTCCAATTCTATTTGCTATTCTACTGTCATATGCTCAATGTGTAACCAACATGCTTAGATTACACTGCCTAATTATTGTATCACTCAGCATGTTTAAGTTTGTTCTGTTAAAAGCTACAACTAGTATACTATTTAGAATGCTCAATATGCTTTAGATAATTGCATGAATCCTATTTGTTCACTAGTATGTTCAAGCTGCATTGTTTGTTTACTGTCTCACCCATGTGTGTATTGGTCATGGTTAAAGACCTATGTATTCTCAGCATGTCTTTGTAACTAACTTGTCAATTTTATAACTTCTTGAGGAATCTGTGTATTTGTCTGCTATCACTAAGGTGCATTCTATGTGTCCCCCTACCCCTTTCTCCCTGTGTTAGGTCTGTTTGCCAAAGTGTTTTCTGGGGCTGTTCTGGGACTGGTATGCTGATTTCAAGATGTTCTTTTTATGTTTTTCCAATTACTGTTTTTACTCAAACCAGTACGGGTTTCCAGAATACTCTTTCATTCCTAAGACCTTCCTTATACTGTTTACCAAACTCTTTCAAATCATTATGCACTCTCACATTACTCTTAGATTACTAGGTCCTGCCCCTCTAGTATGTGTATTGCCTTGAGACCCTTAAGATCTCTCTGAACTCTGGCATATCAGGGTTGGCCCTTCCACACTGCACATAAATCAGTTCATTTGGAAAGGTCTGGGTGTGAGCACTGCCCGGGATCCTTGAGGTCCTTAGGGAACTTTGACACACCTAGACGTGAAATTGGCTATGGAACTTTGAGCACTTGAGGCTACTGAAGGCTTGGTAACTAATTTGGGCCTACTTCAGGCTCCCTATAGTTTAATTTATATTGTATTTTATGTAATTCATTCAATTCTTGTCCTGTAATAATTAATTGTAAACAAATATTGGGGTGACTAGTGAAAAGGGAGGGCAGTCGTATATTGTGGATAAAGTTGGGTAGTCAACATGCCTATAGGGTCTATTTTTGATGTGCTGTGTTAGCCAATCTGCCTATAGGTCTCTTGGTTGAAATGAATTCTACCTGCTCCATTTCATATAACTAGATATCATGCCTATATGATTTAAAATCAACTTTAATAAAAATCATGTCTATAGGGATTTCGCTTTGGTCAAATAAATTCTGCTTGTTTCGCCTTATGCTTTAATAGAAACCATGCCTATAGGATCTAAAATCAGTCTGACTTTAACTCACGCTTGTAAGTTCTGAATCAGATTAACTAACCTACTCGTTCCTTCAACAATGTGTTCATCAGTGTCACTAGAAAGCATGTCTATAGGATTCAAATTGCCCGTTTAAGATTTCTTACTGTTCTACTGCACGCCTGCTCAATGATTAGATACCATGTTCATAGGACATAACTATTACACGGCTAGGCAAGCCTATGAGCGATTAAAAATTCTGCAACCTATAAAATTACGCTATGTTATCTGGGACTGCTCATAATCAACATGTCAAAAATCAGTAGGCAAACCGAATATGCCTTTCACACTTTGGTCCTAACTCAATACTGCATATTCTCTGCCCACCTAGATATCCTATTTCAGGGCTTCTTTTAAATAACTGAAACTGTGTTTAAGACGTGCACTTGTTTGCTCTGTTTGTGGAGGTAAATGTGATCCTTTAATTGTTCTCTCTTCAGTGTAGTCCTAATTGTTTTGTTTGAATTTTTCTCCTTTAAGTGCCTTAGGATGGTCTAGAACTATCTGAATTAGAGGTCCTAAATACCTCCAGGGCCACAAGGAAGGGATGGGTAGTGCACGCATATGATATCGCTCAAGGTTGCTAGAACGCTTTAGGCTATGACCAAAGGGGAGGTAATTGGGTAGTATGGATATGATGGCTACGCGCTAATTCCACATGTAGCCCCTCATTGAGGAGTGATTACCGGGCATTGTGTGGGTATGATCCTGTAGGCTAACCAGCCTAGGACCCCGTTTCCCAATTCCATATGTGTTTAAAATTTATAAACTTTCTTCTCTTTACATATACATGTGCAATTTGTTCAAATTTCTCTCTTGCTCCCATTACCTGAATCGTACCTGTATTTAGAATATGAAAATATTCCCTTATTTGCAAATACGTGTTGAAAATGTTTACTTAATGACTGATTCATATAGGTTCGGCCGGGACCCATCGTTGTGGACCGCGAGGGGTGCCTAACACCTTCCCCTCAAGGTTATTTTGAGCCCTTACCCTAATCTCTGGTAATGCAAACTAGTTGCATGAGTTAATTACTCTAGGTGCCCTAACGCACCATAATCTGTTAGGTGGTGACTCTTCAAAATACCCAATTCCCAAAAGGAAAAGAGTTGTTCCCCATGAATATCGAAACTCGGACGTTCTCCGCACGGAGGAAAAAAGGGGCGTGACAGCATGGAAACTCTGCTAGGGATATATTTAGGCTCTTACCATAATGAACTTATTTTTATGAATCTGTTTAAGCATGATCTATCCACCGTACCCTTTCCCTTTTCTTAAATTTAACTGTTTATTTAAGCATTTATGATTTCTTTATTTTTCTGAAACTGACTTGTCGCTTTGTTTTCTTCTTCTGTAAATGTGATTCAATTATTAAATACTGCATTATCATTTTTACGTGCAAATACTTGACAACATGCTGTTACTGTTGCATATATCATACTCTACATCATATTCCACTCGTGCGTATCAAAATCCTATAGCAACGCTTGATGAGTGGTTGCGCTCTTCCAATTTATTACCCTTAAATTTGGAAAGGCTTATTCGCGGTAAAACTAGTCGATCAGCGGTGTAGTCGACGGTTTCGTGCCTTCCCCCTCAAGTTTTCCGCTTGAGGGTACCGGTCTAGACCCCCCGACATCCTAAGGTGGGAAGTTAGGATGGTAAGAAGTTGGTATCAGAGCTCTAGGTTTATAGGTGTTACGAGTCATAAGCAGGTTTAGTGTAGTCTTGTGGATCGTTACGGAGATGTCTATACATATCTTCAAGAGGGTACAGAACTGTAAGGAAAACTCTACTTGTTTTATTCCTTATCGTGCGAATTGGTTGAATTCGAAATCTTACCCTTTAACTTTGTATTCTCTCACAGCTGCTGGATCTGATGATTAGACATCCGCGCACCCTGCTAGAGCCGCGAGAGGGCGGAGACGGGGCAGAGGCCAAGGAAGGGCATGTGGTACAGTTAGAGCACCCGCCCAAGCTGCGACAGAGGAGCCACCAGTAGCTCCAGTTGGGGGACAGGTACCCGAGGCGCCTGTTGCCACCACTGCATTTCAGGCGACCCTTGAACAGTTCTTGAGCATGTTCAGTACTCTAGCTTAGGCAGGGTTGATTCTACTTACACCAACCACATCTTAGGATGGGGGGGGGGGAGCTTAGACTTCCGCGACCAGTACCTTAGAGCAGCGGATCCATGTTGATCAGGTCCCAGAGGTTATGCCAGCAAAACCTCTTGTTCTGGTTCAGCAGAGGTTAGAGCAGGGGCAGTTGAGGAGGAGAAGCTTAGACTTGAGATGTTCAAGAAGTAGCATCCTCCTACTTACAGTAGTTAGCTTCAGAGGATGCACATGGTTTTTTAGAAAAGTGCCATTGTATTCTGCGCACTATGGGTATTGTAGAGACAAGCGGAGTTACCTTTACTACATTCTAGCTGTTAGGAGCAGCATATCATTGGTGGTTGGCACACAAGGAGGGTAGCCCAGCCGATGCAGCTTCGGGATGCATGGTGCATGGAGTTTGAGCAGTTGTGCCAGGGTACCATGATAGTATTAGAGTTTGCCGTCAGATTTTGTGATTTGTCCCTGCGTGCACCTGCCTTGGTTTCTACTGTCAGAGAGCGAGTCTGTCGATTTGTCGATGGGCTCAACTATGGTATTAGATTTAGCATGAATCGAGAGTTAAAGACAGATGCCATATACCAACAAGTGGTTGAGATTGCATGAAGATTGGAGGGTATGCATGGCCGTGAGAAAGAGGACAGAGAGACCAACGGGCCTCGATATTCTAGTGGACCTTTTCTTAGCCACTTTCTAGTGCACCTCCTGTGCTGGGTGCCTTCGGCGGTCAGTCCAGCAGACCAGTACGATCCAGTCCCAGTAGCCACGCCCATCGAGACCTTGCTTTGAGTGTAGTGATACGCGTCATATAGCGAGGGACTACTCCAGACGTAGGAGGGGTGCATCTCCACAAACTACTCAGGCTCCACAGATTCATCGAGGTCCAGTGACTTCATAGGCTATGGTTGCTGCTCCAGTTGCCGTTCCACCTGCACAGCCAGCCAGAGGTGGGGGTCAAACTGGTTGAGGACGCCCTAGAGGGGGAGGCCAGGCTAGATTCTATGCTTCTCCGGGTAGGACGAAGACAGACACATCAGATGCAATCATCATAGATATGGTTTCAATTTGTCATGCAGATGCATCAAGCTTATTTGATCCGGGATCTACTTATTCATATATGTCATCTTACTTTGCTCCGTATTTGGATATATCTTGTGGTTATTTGAGTTCTCATGTTTATGTGTCCACACGTGTGAGAGATATTATTATTGTGGACCGTGTATATAGGTCGTGTTTAGTTGTTATTGGTGGTTTTGAGACTAGAGTTGATCAATTGTTTTTCAGTATGGTAGACTTTTATGTGATCTTGGGTATGGACTGGTTGTTGTCCTATCATGCTATTCAAGATTGTCATGCCAAGACTATGACATTGGATATGCCAGGTGTGATACAGTTAGAGTGGAAAGGTACACTGGATTATGCTCCTAGCAGGGTTGTATCATTTCTAAAGGCTCAGCGGATGGTTGAGAGGGGCTGTGATGCATATCTAGCTTTTGCAATAGATGTCAGTGTTGATACTCCTATCATTGAGTCTATTTCGGTAGTAAGGGACTTCCCCGATGTATTTTCAATAGATCTTTCGGGCATGCTGGCCGATAGGGATATCGATTTTGGTATTGACTTGTTGCCGGGCACCCAGCGCATTTCTATCCCACCATATCGTATGGCCCCAGCAGAGTTGAAGGAGTTAAAGGAGCAGTCGCAAGAGTTGCTTGATAAGGGCTTCATCGGCCTAGTGCGTCGCCTTGAGGTGCTTCGGTTCTGTTAGTAAAGAAGAAGGATGGTTCTATGTGCATGTGCATTGATTATCGGCAGTTGAAGAAGGTTACTGTTATCACACCTCCTTTTTTACCTACACCCCTGCAAGAGTATATAGGAGTTTTTTCCAACTTGAAGTGACAATCGAAACGGGAATCATTTTATTAAAAATTCAGAGTCGCCACTTGGGATAATTAATGGTGTCCCAAGTCACCGGTTTAAATCCCGAATCGAGGAAAACATTGACTCTGTTATACAGTCTGCGAACACAGAAATCCGGGTAAGGAATTCTGTTAACCCGGGAGAAGGTGTTAGGCACTCCCGAGTTCCGTGGTTCTAGCACGGTCGCTTTGATCCTACTTGGCTTATTAAATTATCTAATTATTGATTTTAGAACCGATATGTTTTTACCTTTTACCGCTTTTAAATTAGGAAAAATATCTTGAAACGGGTCACGCGTACGTGTACCCATTTGTTTAGCACATCAAAATCATGTCACGCGAACGTGTCCACAATTAATGACACTTTATTATTATTAAGAGAGTTTGGCCAAAGTTGCGCAAACGCATACTCTGGTTTTGTTTTTAGAATCGCAATCATGTCACGCGAACGTGTCCACAACCGCGATAGTATATTAAACGGCCCTAAAGGTTTTTCTACGAATATTCCTCATTAATAACTAATTAAAGTGTTTGCGAAGGCCATAGAAATTTGCTAAATGGCGCGCCCCGAATTCTAAGGATTTTAAAAGAAATAATCAAATGAGGGCCACGCATTTGAGATTCTATTTGGCGCGGCGCACCTCAATTTATTCTAATGGAATCTAATTAAATAATAGTAAAGGAAATTGAATTACTTCCACATTAAGGCAACTAAATGAAAGAGCTGCATATGAAACAAACAAAACCGAATAACGAAAGGGTAAACAATCAAGTCACTATGCCTTCAGGCTTGGGCCTAAAATGAGCCCAATCGAAACAGCGAGTACCTTATCAATATGGGGTGTGCAATTGAGCCCGAGATGGACTGTTCTTCGGCTGGACCAATATTAGGTCCCATTTTCAAGACCAAACATTTGTGCGAAAATCATTTAAGTGCAAAGTAGCCAAGACTATATGAAAACATGCAATTGAACTAACTTTTACTTTTGAACTAGCTAAACATTCGGGAATTTAAACACCAATGCCAATTGAACCAGCTTTTTCAACCCCATATCTAATCAGTACACCTTTACTAAAAAAAAAACAACTTCAACCATGGTTCCCTTTTTTGTTTTTGCTTTTTTTACGTGAATTTTTGTACTAACTACTTGTGAAGCTTCAAACTCGACTAAACATCTTCTCAGTATTATCAATCACCAGTCCAACAATCTGGCATACAAAAATACTGGGATCTCAAAATCATACTAGAATTCCCAACCACCTGGACTCATTCCTTTAACAGATGAGTTTAGAAAGGGGAAAACTGAAGCAAACATGTATCTACTACATAGATTTTCTACCACCCAAATTCAACATGGCACTAAACTTTTAAGAGCATAGCTTCAGCTTTCGCAGCATAAAATCAGAAAAATTAGAAACTTAGGTAGCAAGTCTAACAACAGATTCACCACTAATATCGAAAGAGTAGCAGAAGCAATAGAAATAATTTCAAGGATTCAGGGATTCAGGAACTAAACTATGGACAAATAGACTTATGATCTACATCTACATGCTTCTAAGTTATGACCATGGAATCAAAAGCAACAGGACAGTTTCAACCATTTGAACACCTCAATCTCAGCCCGTGGTTAATATAAATGCAAAATACATATGCAGGTCACTTTCATACACACAATCTCAGAGGAAATAAAAAAAAGACCTAATTAATATCTATATTTAGGGTCTAATTACAGAGCATGGAAACAGTAAAGAAAACAGGGGAAATCAGCTTCAAATGCAGTCTTCATTTCACTGAATTTTCACTTAGATTACATTTTTAACAGTCATTCCTCAATCATAGCTAAGAAAGTACCTGGAAATTGGAAAGAAAAGCAGGGGTGAACAATCAGCAAATACAACAGGAATCAGCGGCAGAAATACATCCCAGAACCAGTTTTGGAAACCACAAAATCAGTTCTAAATTCAATGAAACAGTAACTTTAACACAGCTTGACCAAAAACTTTCAAAAACTAACATCAACCCATTTCAAATTTCATTAAGGAAGCAGTATTGTTTTCAGAAATTGAAAGAATTAGAAAATCCTGTATAAAAACTCAATGAAACAGTATTCCTGGCCGTCTGTGATTTTCTCAGAATTTTTATCCCTCAAGGTCTCTTAGGTCTTTTGTTCTAAATTCTCTCTAAGTTCTAGCCGTCTGTATTTTTTTGTATTTTCAGCTCTTAAGTTCTTAGGTCTCCCCCTTGCATATCAAGTTTAGGGTGCCTTTATAGGTAAGGAAAGTAGGGCGGCCTAGACAATTCAGTTTTGCAAATAGGCCCTTCTCCAATTTTTGTTTTTGCCTAGATAGCCTTAGTTAAAAATCTGAAAATCAAGTTAAACCCCCACCCAGCTTCCTAGAAGCTTCTCAATCAGTTACACTTAAGATTCCTTCAACCAAATACCTAAACTACCCCCCACAGCCCCTAAAATTACCCCCAGCCAATTAAGCAGGGAAACCAAAATGGGTATATGCAAATGCGATGGCCCTGAACTTCTAATTCTAATCTCAGCCAGAACTCATTCTACACAACTTACCTCATTCATGGCCTGANTGAAAACTACAGCCCAAACATGAATTTCTTCAAAACAACCAGACTTTGAATCAAAAAAGATTTTACCAGGGAATCTCAGTAACACTTTTTTTTTCTTTTCGTTTTTTTTAAAAAATAATTACATCGCCAATCACCCACTATATTGAACGCCAGGATAAAACTCAAATTAAAGAAGAGAAGAATTCAGAATCATATCCGTGCACACAAATTGACCTAAAATATTTAAAAGGGCAGAAGAGAGGAGAAGTAGAAACCAAATGAGTTCAGGAACTAAACGAACGAGGATGATGAAGAAAATACCTCTAAAGTTACAAGGACAAGGCTTGATAAACTTTAAGTGACCTCGATTTGACTCGAAACAGGTATTAACCGCGTGTTCTCTTTTGAGGACAAACGAGCAATACTCGTTTGAAGCCCTATCGTTCATGGAACTTGAAGGCTTGACAGATTCTCTTTTCTTCGATTTAAGATTCGAAACTGGCCCGATTTGGCTAGGATTTGGGGGGAAATATTGGTGGATTAGGACTCACGGTGGGGTGATGATTTCCTGGTTGAATTTTGGGGACGATTTGAGCTCCGCCGCCGCCGGAAATGGGGAAGGGGTGTGAGGGTGGCGCTGGTTCGATGGAAGAGAAAAGGAATGAAGATAATACTAGGTTAATCTCACGGATTTCAGACATATAATTTAGACTGGGGGAAGTGGTATGAGCTGTCGGATTTGAGGAATGGATGGCTTGATAGATTGGATTAAACTGAAGGAACCTAAAACTACGTCGTTTGGGCGTCAAAACGGGGCTGACCGGGTTGGACACAGGTTTGGGTTGGTTTGGGTCGGGTTTCAGGTGCATTTGATGTGGGCTTAGGAAAATTGATGGGGTTTGGCCCAAAATCCTGATCCTTCTCATTCTTTTCTTTTTCTTTTATTTCAAACTCTTTTTTTAATTCCCTTTTTTTTTCAAAATTAAAAATAAAATCCTATCACAAAGCCAAATTAACCTGAAAAAACTAGTTAATTCTAAATTACCATTATTAACTAAACCAAATTAAAGGAGAAACTATCCAAAATTCAAAATTAAAGCTAAAAATGTAAAATAAACTATTTTGTGATTTTCCTTTTTTAATTACTAATTAATTCCTAAAAATGAAAAATTAAGTCCTAAATGCAAATGCAACATATTTTTTTGTATTTTTCATAACTAAATAAAATTAACATGCAGAGACAAATGCAAACACTTGACATAAAATTCCACAAAAATTCACAAAATTGCAAATAATGGAAAAAGTTATTTTCTTTTGAATTTATGGGAGTAATTCATATAGGGCAAAAATCACGTGGTCACAGCTGCCCCTCTTAGCTCGAAAACACGAAGAGTTTTCGTGCAAAGATAAAGTGAGCGGATACGAGCGATTTTTGCCCGTTTGAATACTCCGTGGGAAACATTTTTGAAAGATTTGACCGCACCCTGCTTCTGAGGTTGCCTACATATCCTTGGCTATAAAGGAATCTGGTCAGTGTAGTTCAGGAAGGTCTGGTAGCTGGGACTACCACGAAGCTGTGATTTCACTGTTGTTGCTGCTGCTGCTACTGCTTACTGAACCCCTTATTACACCATAACAAAATAAAAAGAGGTTGTACTAAACTATGATCTATGAATTACAAAACCTATCTATGTCTTCAAACTTGATCCTGCAGCTCTTGTTGCCATGCTGACTTGTATTCTCCTAGTGAAATTCCTCTATTGTCGACTTGAATTGTAATCTGAGATGTTTTCCCTTTCTTCAGGTGGACGCCTGACTGCCAAAACTTGAACTACATTCTGAGATGCTTTCCTTTTCTCCAGGCGGGCTCCTGACTGCTAAACTTGAAATGTATTCCCATGCTCTCCAGGCGGGCTCCTGACTGCTGAACTTGAAATGTATTCCCATGCTCTCCAGGTGGGCTCCTGACTGCTAAACTTGAAATATATTCCCATCCTATCCAGGCGGGCTCCTGACTGCTAAACTTGAAATGTATTCCCATGCTCTCCAGGCGGGCTCCTGACTGCTAAACTTGAAATGTATTCCCATGCTCTCCAGGCGGGCTCCTGACTGCTGAACTTGAAATGTATTCCCATGCTCTCCAAGCGGGCTCATGACTGCTGAACTTGAAATGTATTCCCATGCTCTCCAGGCGGGCTCCTGGCTGCTAAACTTGAAATGTATTTCCATGCTCTCCAGGCGGGCTCCTGATTGCTAAAACTTGAACTGCTTCTCCCTGTTCTCCAAGTGGGTACCTGATTTCAACAAAAATAGACAAAATAAAGAAAATTTTCTGCCCCAGTTTGGTAGCTGCGCACATAAGTGAGTGTTAAACTGAATCATATTACCAAATATTACTAAGAATTTGAAAGCTAGGTCCCATTATCCAGGAGGGTCTTGACAACTCTTAATTAAACGACAATTATAAATCTAAGTTATATCTTCTAAAGGTGTGACTTTCGCTAAATCTTGTTATCTAAGAGGGTCTTAAACTACTCCCCATTATCCAGGAGGGTCCTGACGATTCCTAATTAAACAACAATTTTAAATCTAAGTTATATCTTCTAAAGGTATTATTTTCGCTACATCTTGTTATCTAACAACAATCTTAAGCTAGGTCCCATAATTCAGGAGGGTCCTGTAAACTCCTAATTGAATCCCATCTCAAACATGCAGACTTTGAAACCAACTTAAATTCCTTGGGGTACATTTATGCTAGATTTTGCTACTTAAGAATGTTTCGAAATTTAAACTAGGTCCCATTTCCAGGAGGGTCCTGAAATTTTACGGTCATACCTGTCTGGTGCTTGCCTTTCCTTATGGTGTGTTTCTCCGAAACAAACGAAATCTTCTGCCCCTGTTTCAATCAAAGAACAATCTTGTCAGTTTAAAAATATGGTGGTTGGTTTGTGGCCTTGAACTTTGAGGGCGATTGCTCCTTCACTTCCCATGATAACTGATTTCCACTCGAAGACCTTGCCTGTTTATTGACTAACCACTTTCTCTGTCATCCGTATCATTGAGAATACCTTTTCTCAGTTCAAACCCAATATCCTCTATTTGTTGCATCGCTCACGAACTGGTATCCACCCAACCTTTGTGTCTTACATGAATCCCAAAGCACGTCCATTGACCCCACTCCGTGTGTACATTGTTCTTTCCTGACTTGAACCACTGGCCTTGGCCTTGAGGTCTGTTGCTCCTTCACTTTCCATGATAACTGATTTCCATTCGAAGACCTTGCTTGTTCCTTGACTAACTACTTCCTTTGTAAACCTTAACCCAGAAAATACCTCTTCTCGTTCGAACCCAATACCTTCTATTTGTTGCATTGCTCCTGAACCGACATCTACCAAACCTTTGTGTTTCACATGATCCCCAAAGCATATTAATTGTTACCAACTTCAGTGCGCATGTTGTTCTTTCCGGACTTATGACGCTTTGATGTGCTAACCAGATCCCGTTTTGCACAATTGGAAAGCTGGTGGCAAATTTTGAAGTCATTTCTCACTTGTTTTGACCAAACAGACCCAGGAAGAGGAAGTAAACAAGACAAAAGGAACAGAGTAGAGGACAATGGAAAGAGATGATTCCTAACAAGAAAACTACAAAGTAGAAACCTATCGGATGTGGATACCAACTCTAATGACCATGACATGCACCTGTGGCCTATTTTGTCAAGCAAGTCTGATGTTCAACTCTTGTTGGACCCTCAAACCGTGAAACTGGGCTTCAATGCTCCGATTATCCAATTTGATTCACAATCCTTATTCGACTCGTAGTGCCCGAAGGGTTTTCACCATTAAGCCTCTCTCATTTTGGTCTTTCTCTCAACTCACCGTCGCCTTATGGTGCCCATGAAGGTTTTCACCAATAAGACTCTCTCATTTTTGATTTCTCTCAGCTTTCATCGCCTTGCAGTACCCGTGAGGGCTTTCATCAATAAGACTTTCTCATTTTTCATTTCCCTTGTTTGGACCGGAGTGTTGCCCCTGATATGATTCACCTCTACTTGCTCGCCTTGGCATCTCTCGAAGACTGATCAGAAGGTCTTTCTTTGGACTGTAACGTGGGCTTTTTGGATAGGGTTAGAAAGAAAGGGTATCAAACGCTCAAAACAATTCAAATGGGTTCAAAGTTATAACTTTCAGAATCAGATTTCTTACAACAATCACAACTTCTGCCCCAGTTTCTTTGCTTGGGACTTTTGGATTTTTACTTTAATGGGACCGAACCGTGAGGCTGCCTACGTATCCTTAAAAGGAATCAGGTCGAACGTAGTTCATGTCATAGAAATTACTTTGTTGTTGTGATTTTTCTTTTCTTTTTCTTCCTATTTCTCTTCTTTTCTTTTCTTTCTTTCTTTTCTCTTTGTTGTCTTCTTGTTGTTGTTTTTTTCCTTTTTTCTTTTCTTCTCTTTTCATTCTTTTTCTTTTCTTTTTTCCTTTACTTATCTTTCACGCTTGCGTTTCTGATCTTTGCTACTGATTCCAAAAGAGGGGTATGAAAGGAAATAAATAAGGCTCAATGGGGGTAACGAAGGATAAAGTGTTTAGATAGCAGAACAAAATGCCTTCGTCATTCCAATCTTCAAAACATGCCAAGCAGAAACAACACATTTAAACAAACCACAGAAAACATTCGTATCATCTTTTGATCGTACCAGACTTGATAACCATATCCGCACATTCGCCTTTTGTCAATTTTAAGTACCGTTGGACAACACTCTTCGTTACCACGAACGGCCCCTGCCAATTTGGGGCAAACCTGTCGTTAGCTCCAAACCAATGCAGCATGATGTATTTCAATAGTGTTACTTTATGTTCTATCTGCCCCAGTTTCTCATGGTTCGGGCTTCAAATGATCTCAAATTGTTCTTATTTCCCTCAAGTGCCCCTATCATCTTCAAAATTGTTTCATTGCTTCATGACTAAACTAACTTTGGAGCCCGGGCTGAGAATTACGCATGCATGTCACGTCACTAGAGTCAATAGGAAAAGAACTACAAGGAAAAGAGAACCAAACAAAAATGACTAGAAATAACAGAAAGTTGCATTAGACAGATGGTGAAAGGGTTTGAACAACAAACAAGCAAACTAAACTAGGGTTACAACCCTGGAACAACCCTAGACAACACTAAACGAGTTACTACGGAAAAAAACAAACTAGGCAAAATAAAAGGATAGAAGGGTTTGAATCACAAGATAATATCCGGATTACAACCCTAAAAATAACCCGGACAACAGAAATGACAACAAAATAGACCACCAAGACTCCTCTCTAGCTAGCCAATAGATGGAGCATCTTTCCAATTACCAAGCACGGTATCTTAGCCACTGAGTTCAACAGCAACATTGCTGGAACCTTCACAAGTCTTCATCTCATTGTCCTTAGCAAATTGCTTTTGGGTCCCTTTAGTCGGCTCGTTCTTATGATCAACTTCCGGAACCAAGAGTGACAGCGTTGAAAGCTTTGCGGCAGGTGACCCTCCGAGGATCTTAGAATAGTTCTTATATTCCTTTTCCACACAAATCATGTCCTCCATATGCGTCTCATTTTGAACAGGCAATGGACTTTGGCTAGTATCTGCTGCATTTGGATTTTGCACGGTAATGTCACCTGCATCAATAAGCTTCTGGACTGCTCCTTTCAGATGCCAACACTTCTCTATGTCATGCCCCGGGGCATCTGAGCAATATGCGCACCTTTGAGAAAAATAAAACTTCTTTGGAAGAGGGTTTCGCATTTCTATCTGAATCGGCTTCAACATGTCCAATTTTCTTAGCCTCTGGAACAGACTGGCATATGACTCTCCCAATGGAGTGAATGTTTTCTTTCTCGGCAACCTCTCGTTCTTAAATGCTTGATTGGGCCGGAAACCTGATCCAGGAGTGTTTCGGTAGGCTTGTGGGGGTAGGTAAGACATTTGTGGACGTGGTGCGGGCCATTGCGGGCCTTGTGGATGTGGAGCATATGGTGGGGCATTGTGGATAGGGTATCGGGAAAGTGATGTACGATTTTGGGGGTTCTTTGGAGAGAAGTAGCAGTGAGGAGGATGACAAGGATATCCGCGGGGTCGATATTGAGGCTGAAAGCGTTTAGTAAGAATGCCCACTGGATCCTGTCGTTGGCGGGGCTCAGCAACATCTTTTCTATAAATGGGAGGACTGTCCCAAGCAACTTGTTCGTTCCATCTGAGCCAAAAGTCCCTAAAAATTTCCTTGGGTTTCTTTTCCATCTGTGATTAGGAGGAGCGGTCTAGGACAGTCTCTATATTGTACTGAAAGTGTCGCACAAAATCTTGCGCCATGTCGCCCAATGTAGGCCACTTACCGACATCTCGACGATTATGCCATTCCAAAGCTGCCCCAGTCAAGCTCTTACTGAAATATGCCATCAACAAGTCATCTTTCTCTCCAACACTTCTCATTTCACTGCAATAGACCCTCAGGTGGGCTACCGGATCTCCACCCCCCATCATACAAGTTAAACTTTGGCTCTCTAAACCCCGCAGGCAGGAACGTCAGGGAACGTACCCAACTCTTTGTAAGATATGTTAACCTGGTCTCCCATTCCTTGCTTGTTCTTTAAGGACTTTTCTACGCCTTTCAACCTCCTGGGTATCCCATCTCGCCCTTCTCTTCCTGTGAACTTTTCATCTTCAACATGAGGCTCATCCCGCGGGCCCTGCTTGTATGAGTTAGGAACCTTGTGGGCAACCTCTGAGGGGTAATATTGGGCATCATGAGCCTTGAGTAGGTGTCCATTGTCGGGAATAGTGGACATGACAGGAGGGCAATTTTGGGGAGAGGTAATTGGAGGAAGAGTGATGGAGCTTCTAGGGTGGTTGGGAAAGCTGTGATAAACGGGTGGATCTGGAGAGTATGGGGAACCATCCGGCACTACGACCGGAGTTTGGGTAAGGCAGCATCTAGGAAGCTAGGTGGTGGCGGGGGTGGTGCCTTCCCAGTCATCCAAGCCTAATACATGTCCGCCAAGTGTTGTCTTAACATCCTCACCTCTTCGACCAACCTATTGTCCTGTTCAAACAATTGCTTTTGGGCACCCGTATCAACCAACTCAGTTCTGTTGTTGTTTGCCATTGCCTTTTGACATTATGTTGTAGAGAAGAGTTACCACTTCAAAAACCACAAACCAACCACCCTTCTGCTATGAGTATAACAAAATGAAGCCATCACGTTAGCATTAGGGCATTTAACATAAGATAATCCCACTTTACGTGCAATGCACCTAGCCATAGTTATCAGTTCTAAAATGACTTCGAGGGTATAAAGGTCAGTTGGCATCATCCCAATATGTTCATTTCAACCTCTCTTTACTTTGCTTTTCTAGCTCTTGCTTGCTCATTTTTCCTTCCCTTTTTCTTCTAATTATCACTTTTTCCTTTCCTCTCATTTCTCACATCACATGATTTCACCTCTTTTTCTTCTCTTTTTTATTTTTATTTTTTCCTTTTTTCCTTTTTCTTTTAATAATAAAAAAATAATTCGATCGAACCCTATGTGGGTTGCCTACGTATCATGACCCCGCATGAATCAGATCTTTGCGTAGTTCTGGAAGATCCGGAATAAAGCAAACAGACTAACGTTCTCTTTTTTCTTTCTTTTTTCTTTTACCTTGATGACTACTCTAATGAGAAAAGAGAAATAAAAGAAGCAAATTCTTTTTTTTTTTTTTGAATTTTCTAGACTTAATGTTCTATGACCTATTCTAAACTCAAGCTTAACGGGCATGTTTTTTCTTTTTTTTTTCCTTTTGAAACAAATACTCTATTAAGGAAAAATCCTAGAAGAGAAAAAATATTTTTTGATTTATTTTCAGGAAGGAAGTAAAGTATGTTTCTTTTTTCTTCTATGTACAATGTCCTAAAGTTCTAATGAAAATAAAAAGATTTTTTTTAATTTTCCATTAATTTCCCAAAGAAGAACCTCAAAAGAAATTTTTTTTGATTTTTTAAATTAATACCTTAAAGAAAACTCTTTAATGAGGTACTAAAAGAAAATTCCTTTTTTTTTTGAATTTTAGTCTTAATAAACTAAAGGAAACATAAAAGCAAAAATTTTCAATTTGGAGTTCTAGAAATTAATTTCCTAAGGAGAAACACCTCAAAAGATTTTTTTTTTTAAATTCTAGAATTGGTATTCTAAAGAAAACTTCCAAAGGAAATAAAAACGCAAAATCTCTTTTTTTTTTTTTGGATTTTTGATTTATAACATTTTTTTTCAATACAAAATAGGAAATACAATAACCAAAGACTCGACATTAATGTACAAAACTAGAAGGTAAAAGACAACACAAAAAGAAAAACAGACTCATAACATAAAAAGAAAAATCTCCTTAAGCAACTCCTGAATGATCCTGACTGGATGGTCTTGGGGTGTCTGTCATGCTCAAACTCCGGTAACTAGATCCACACCTGTATGAGAAAACTTAAAACCAACACTATGTGAGAGTATAATACTCCCTACTGGACACATGCAAGACATGATTTATTTTTTGCAAAATGGCTTATTTCGTCAAAAGGTGGCTAGAAGTGCAAAATTTGGCTAAGACCCCACAAATGCAAGAACCTAAGATTTACTAGGAAGACCGGACCCTATGTGGGTTGCCTGCGTATCACGCCCCGAAAGACGAGAATCAGGTTTGCGTAGTTCGGGCAGATTGGATACGGGCGAGAAATAAAAATAACAACTAATTTAGAGAAAATATGTTTTTTGTCTTTTTTCTGAAAAAACATGAAACATGTAAACTCTTTTTGGATTTTTTTTCTTTTTATTTTTTGATTTTCTGATTTTCGAAAAATGATGAAAAAGCGAAAAATCTTTTTTTTTGAATTTTCCAGCTCTTTTTCTTAACAAAAATGTGACAGAAAACATAATTGGGCCCTACTTGCTTTCTCTTCACACTTCACCCTCTCTTTTTTTTTCTTTCTTTTTTTCATTAATCATTTTTTTTTCATTTGCCCTCAACTATCATTGGTCCGCCAAATGATCCTTTTACCCTTGAATAAATGCAACATGTAGCACATAGGATGCATCAAGATGGTCTGTTATTTTGGGTTACACCTGTCCTAGACGGACCCAACCCCTGTGTTGAGTCCTCTAAGTCAAGTGCACATGATGCAAACAAACATTCCTACTAGGGATCTGGCATGAGGCTGAGTTATTCTAGGTTTAAATCCTGAGATTTTGTTCTAGACTTGAGGTACCCGAGCGGACAACTGGGGCAGAAGAGGGGGCGACGTACCGGGAGCACTAAAGTCTGCCCGGCCTTGTCGCTTGCCCAGCCTCGTTCTATTTGGTATAACTTCAACAGAAAAAGCGGGCAACGCGAACATGTGCACCATTTTCAGAAGACTCAGATGGGTGGCGTAAGAAGACAGTTATATACAATTCAAACAATATTAAAGCAGTAAACAGATAGCAATTAGCACAGAGGTTCACAAAATACAGTAATATGAACAATAAATAAAGCCAAGTAAAAATCATAAAACAAGCTCGAATTCTTGAACCCTGAACCAGAGATTCTGGGTTCTTGTCCCCAGCGGAGTCGCCAGAGCTGTCACACCTCCTTTTTTACCTACACCCCCGCAGGAGTATAAAGGAGTTTTTTCCAACTTGAAGTGACAATTGAAACGGGATTTATTTTATTAAAAATTCAGAATCGCCACTTGGGATAATTAATGGTGTCCCAAGTCACCGGTTTAAATCCCGAATCGAGGAAAAGATTGACTCTGTTAACCCGGGAGAAGGTGTTCGGCACTCCCGAGTTCCGTGGTTCTAGAATGGTCGCTTTGATCCTACTTGGCTTATTAAATTATCTAATTACTGATTTTAGAACCTATATGTTTTTACCTTTTACCAATTTTAGATTAGGAAAAATATCTTGAAACGGGTCACGCGTACGCGTTACAAGTTGCGCGAACCCATACTCTGGTTTTGTTTTTAGAATCGCAATCATGTAACTTGATCCTACTTGGCTTATACTACTTGCAGGTCGCTTTCATACACACAATCTCAGAGGAAATAAAAAAAAGACCTAATTGATATCTATATTTAGGATCTAATTACAGAGCATGGAAATAGTAAAGAAAACCGGGGAAATCAGCTTCAAATGCAGTCTTCATTGCACTGAATTTTCACTCAGATTACATGTTCAACAGTCATTCCTCAATCATAGCTAAGAAAGTACTTGGAAATTGGAAAGGAATGCAGGGGTGAACAATCAACAAATACATCAGGAATCAGCAGCAGAAATACATCCCAGAACCAGTTTTGGAAACCACAAAATCCGTTCCAAATTCAATGAAACAGTAACTTCAACACAGCTTGACCAAAAACTTACCAAAATTAACATCAACCCATTGGCCAAAGTTGCGCGAACGCATACTCTGGTTTTGTTTTTAGAATCGCAATCATGTCACGCGAACGTGTCCACAACCGCGATAGTATATTAAATGGCCCGAAAGGTTTTTCTACGAATATTCCTCATTAATGACTAATTAAAGTGTTTTCGAGGGCCATCGAAATTTGCTAAATGGCGCGCCCCGAATTCTATGGATTTTAAAAGAAATAATCAAATGAGGGCCACACATTTGAGATTCTATTTGGCGCGACGCACCTTAATTTATCCTAATGGAATCTAATTAAATAATATTAAAGGAAATTGAATTACTTCCACATTAAGGCAACTAAATGAAAGAGCTGCATACGAAACAAACAAAACCGGATAACAAAAGGGTAAACAATCAAGTCACTATGCCTTCAGGCTTGGGCCCAAAATGAGCCCAATCGAAACAGCGAGTACCTCATCAATATGGGGTGTGCAATTGAGCCCGAGATGGACTGTTCTTCGGCTAGACCAATATTAGGTCCCATTTTCAAAACCAAACATTTGTGCGAAAATCATTTAAGTGCAAAGTAGCCAAGACCATATGAAAACATGCAATTGAATTAACTTTTACTTTTGAACTAGCTAAACATTCGAAAATTTAAACACCAATGCCAATTTAACCAGCTTGTTCAACCCCATATCAAATCAGTACACCTTTACTAAAAAAATCAACTTCAACCATGGTTCCCTTTTTTGTTTTTTCTTTCTTTTACGTGAATTTTTGTACTAACTACTTGTGAAGCTTCAAACTCGACTAAACATCTTCTCAGTATTATCAATCACCAATCCAACAATCTGGAATACAAAAATACTGGGATCTAAAAATCATACTAGAATTCCCAACCACCTGGACTCATTCCTTTAACAGATGATTTTAGAAAGGGGAAAATTTAAGCAAACATGTATCTACTACATAGATCTTCTACCACCCAAATCCAACATGGCACTAAACTTTTAAGAGCATAGCTTCAGCTTTCGCAGCATATAATCAGAAAAATAAGAACTTAGGTAGCAAGTGTAACAACAGATTCACCACTAATATCGAAAGAGTAGCAGAAGTAATAGAAATAACTTCAAGGATTCAGGGATTCAGGAACTAAACTATGAACAAATAGACTTATGATCTAATCTACATGCTTCTAAGTTATGACCATGGAATCAAAAGCAACAGGACAGTTTCAACCATTTGAACACCTAAATCTCAGTCCATGGTTAATACAAATGCAAAATACTACTTGCAGGTCACTTTCATACACACAATCTCAGAGGAAATAAAAAAAAGACCTAATTGATATCTATATTTAGGATCTAATTACAGAGCATGGAAATAGTAAAGAAAACCGGGGAAATCAGCTTCAAATGCAGTCTTCATTGCACTGAATTTTCACTCAGATTACATGTTCAACAGTCATTCCTCAATCACAGCTAAGAAAGTACTTGGAAATTGGAAAGGAATGCAGGGGTGAACAATCAGCAAATACATCAGGAATCAGCAGCAGAAATACATCCCAGAACCAGTTTTGGAAACCACAAAATTCGTTCCAAATTCAATGAAACAGTAACTTCAACACAGCTTGACCAAAAACTTACCAAAATTAACATCAACCCATTTCAAATTTCATTAATCAAGCAGTATTGTTTTCAGAAATTGAAAGAATTAGAAAATCCTGAATAAAAACTCAATGAAACAGTATTCCTGGCCGTCTGTGACTTTCTCAGAATTTTTACCCCTCATGGTCTCTTAGGTCTTTTGTTCTAAATTCTCTCTAAGTTCTAGCTGTCTGTATTTTTTTTGTATTTTCAGCTCTTAAGTTCTTAGGTCTCCCCCTTGCATATTAAGTTTAGGGTGCTTTATAGGAAAGGAAAGTAGGGCAGCCTAGACAACTCAGTTTTGCAAATAGGCCCCTCTAATTTTCGTTTTTGCCTAGATAGCCTTAGTTAAAAATCTGAAAATCAAGTTAGAACCCCCACCCAGCTTCCTAGAAGCTTCTTAATCAGTTACACTTAAGATTCCTTCAACCAAATACCTAAACTACCCCCCACAGCCCCTAAAATTAGCCCCAGCCAATTAAGCAGGGAAACCAAAATGGGTATACACAAATGCAATGGGCCTGAACATCTAATTCTAATCTCAGCCAGAACTCTATTCTTACAACAAACTTCACCTCATTCATGGGCCTGAAAACTACAGCCCAAACATGAATTTCTTCAAAACAACCAGACTTTGAATCAAAAAAGATACCAAGGAAACTCAGTAACACTTTTTTAAAAAAAAATAATTACATCGCCCAAATCCCATTATATTGAAAGCCAGGATAAAACTCAAATTAAAGAAGAGAAAAATTCAGAATCATATACGTGCACACAAATTGACCTAAAATATTTAAAAGGGTAGAAGAGAGGAGAAGCAGAAACCAAATGAGTTCAGGAACTAAACAAACGAGGATGATGAAGAAAATACCTCTAAAGTTACAAGGACAAGGCTTGATAAACTTTAAGCGACCTCGATTTGACTCGAAACTGGTATTAACCACGTGTTCTATTTTGAGGACAAACGAGAAATACTCGTTTCAAGCCCTATCGTTCATGGAACTTGAAGGCTTGACAGATTCTCTTTTCTTCGATTTAAGATTCGAAACTGGCCCGTTTTGGCTAGGATTTGGGGGGAAATAATGGTGGATTAGGACTCACGGTGGGGTGATAATCGCCTGGTTGAATTTTGGGGACGATTTGAGCTCCGCCGCCGCCGGAAATGAGGAAGGGGTGTGAGGGTGGCGCTAGTTCGATGGGAGAGAAAAGGAATAAAGATAATACTAGGTTAATCTCACGGATTTCGGACATACTAATTTAGAATGGGGGAAGTGGTATGAACCGTCGGATTTGAGGAATGGATGGCTTAGATTGGATTAAACTGAAGGAACCTAAAACTACATTGTTTGGGCGTCAAAACGGGGCTGACCGGGTTGGACACGGGTTTGGGCTGGTTTGGGTCGGGTTTCGGGTGCATTTGATGTGGGCTTAGGAAAATTGATGGGGTTTGGCCCAAAATCCTGATCCTTCTCATTCTTTTCTTTTTCTTTTATTTCAAACTCTTTCTTTAATTCCCTTTTTTTTCAAAATTAAAAATAAAATCCTATCACAAAGCCAAATTAACCTAAAAAAACTAGTTAATTCTAAATTACCATTATTAACTAAACCAAATTAAAGGACAAACTACTCAAAATTCAAAATTAAAGCTAAAAATGTAAAATAAACTATGTTGTGATTTTCCATTTTAATTACTAATTAATTCCTAAAATTGCAAAGTTAAGTCCTAAATGCACATGCAACATATTTTTTTGTATTTTTCATTAACTAAATAAAATTAACATGCACAAACAAATGCAAACACTTGACAGAAAATGCCACAAAAATTCACAAAATTGTAAATAATGGAAAAAAGTATTTTGTTTTGAATTTATGGGAGTAATTCATATAGGAAAAAATCACGTGCTCACAACTGTGAAGAAAGTGTATCTGTTATCGCACATTAATGACTTATTTGATCAGCTACAGGGTGTTAGAATGTTCTCAAAGATTGATTTGTGGTCAGGGTATCATCGGCTGAAGATTCGGGATCCGAATATCCTCAAAACTACATTCAAGACTCAGTATGGCCACTAAGAGTTCCTTTTGATGTAATTTTGGCTGACTAATGCCCGAACAACATTTAATCACCCGTCCTCGGAGTGTGAGGCGAGCATCCAAAAGCTCAAGATTGCTTTGACTACAGCTCCAGTGTTCGTGTTGCCAACGGGTTCGGGGTCTTACACTATGGTACTTCATGGGTAGCGTTATGGTGTACTCATACAATGCTTCTGTACATCTTTTTGTGCAGATCTAGATAGGTATGCTCGTGCTGGACGTTAGTGCTTGATTGTAGCTGCTTTCTGGAGACTTCAAGGTATACCTACTCGGCGTCCGCAAGTCTCAAAGTCACATTCCCTTATCTTTCATTCTGTTGTCATTCTTATTCAGACAGTGTTGTAGTAGATATTCCAGATTATTCTATTGAGCTTATGACTCAGTTCCACCATTTTTGGGAGAGATGTCGTTGAGATCTTATTTTAGGAGTTTATTTGAGTTTATCAGTCTTGCTTTACTATTTCTATTGATTATTTTCTGTTAATTTATTATTACATATTAGTCTTAGCTAGTCTTAGATACTAGGTTCCATCACGACATCCTAAAGTGGGAAATTAGGGTTGTGACAAGTTGGTATTGGAGCTCTAGTTTCACAGGTGTTATGATTCATTAGCAGGTTTAGTGTAGTCTTGTGGATCGGTATGGAGACGTTTGTACTTATTTTCAGAGAGGCTACAGAACTGTTAGGATACTCCACTTCTTTTATTCCTTATCGTGCGAACTGGTTGAATTCGAAATCTAAACCTTTGACTTTCTATTCTCTCACCGATGGTGAGGACACGCACTACTGGATCCGACGAGTGGGTACACAAGGTATATTTGGTAATTGACAAGTTTAAGCTATTTAGACTCTTTTCGTGCTTGTAGTTAGATTGTCTTAACATGTTATATCTTCATTGTTAATCCTCCCTTTCACGTGCAAATCTACCTTTACATGCTTTATTGACATTGTTTATACTTGTTCATCTCTTACTTGATAATTTGCTCTTTTATGCTTAGTTGAAGTTATTCCCATCCTTGTGTTATGTTACATATTTAGATTCTTTAATTATTTGTAAGTGAAATTGTTATTTCGATAAATATCTTATTGTTGAGTTGTTGGTGTTGAAGTTGAGAAAGTCATTATAATATTGAGGCAAAGTTGTTAATTGTTGAGATATATCTTTCTTATTGAGCTATTGACTTTTATTTTGTTATTGTTTGGATTCTTGTACACATAGTGGCTGAGTGATGGGCTATTTGTTGTGGAAATATTGTTATTGCTGATTATTTTGGCAAGTTGTGGCATATGGGCACTTCTGGTGTGAGTTGTGATTGTTGTGATATTGATACGCATGCGGTGGTATAAGTCTTGGGGTTGATATGCATGTGGTGAGTGGGCTTGATACGTGTGTTTCTAATAGGGGAAATACTTGAAGCCACACGGTGTGATAAGGTGGGCTAAAACGTGGGTCGAGAAAAATGATTTTTAAAATAAAATGTAAGGCTCCCGCGGTGCTATCAGGAAAGATTATGATTGAAATTGAAAAATGTAAATTCGAGGCGGTACCTCGGTTGTGATTCTTGTTGTTGGCCTCTTGGTGTAAAGAGTTATTGGTGAACAGTTCTTATTACTTTCATTCTCCTTGTCTTACTAGTTTTGTTCGTATTTGACTATTGTGCTTCTCATTATTTTGTTCCTCTCTTGTTATCTCTATGCTTAAAATCCTCTCATTAGTTTTATGTCTTTAACATCCTTCTTTATCACTTATTCTCCACTTTTCATTACTTCTCATTATTATATTTCTTTCTGTTTATTATGTCCTAGAAGGCGTCTTGATCTAGCCTCATCACTACTTATACAGAGATTAGGCTTGATGTTTGTGTTTGATTGTAGTTGCTATCCGAAGACTTCAAGGTATACGTGCTCGGTGCCCGAAGGCCTCGCAGTCACCTTCCCTTATCTTTCATTCTGTTGTTTTCTTATTCAGACAATATTATAGTAGATATTCTAGATTATTCTATAGAGCTTATGAATCCGTTCCACCGGTTTTGGAAGAGATGTTGTTGAGATCTTATTTTAGGCATTTATTTGAGTTTATCAGTCTTGCTTTAGTATTTTTGTTGATTACTTTCTGTTAAGTTATTAATAATTATTAGGCTTACCTAGTCTTAGAGACTAGGTGCCATCATGACATCCTAAGGTGGGAAATTGTGATTCTGACAGAACATAGAAGGGCTTGACTTGAGCAAACCAGAAGTGAATAACACAAATGTCAAAATTACACAAGACGACATTGTTTACCGTGAAAATGGTAACCACAATTAAATTTATGAAATGGGAATCTAAAAATACGTGATCTATTCCCAAGCTAATTGTTAGAGCAGATGATGCTAGTAATATGAAATTTAACGATGGAGCATGGGATAAAACGAGATAATGATCGAGACAAAGGGACTGCTACCCGGATGTGAGCTTGGCCGATGGGGACTTCGAGGTCGACCTCGGGCTATCGGGGACAATCGAGAGTAATATAACAACTAGAGATATAATCAAGAGAAGCTATTTATAACTGAAATTGAGTTGTACGATGAAGAAAACATATAAAATGAAGAACATATATAGAGGCAAAGGATATCGAGGTATCCTCAGTATCAGTGAGAGCCAATAAGTTTTAGTAGGAAGAGTGAGAGAAAGATATTATTGCACTTTGTAGAATTGTGGGAGCAACATCAGTCCCTTACAAGGTAGGGCGAGTCTCTTTTATATAGGAGAGGAAAATCGGTTACGAATACATGTATATTTAATTTACGAAATATGGAGATATGATGGCTTGACTCGATGCCCCAGCGTCTATGGATAGGCCGGCCCTGTCAGACTCAACCGTGTGTCTTGGGGGCTTCTCCCCTTTGTCTTAATTTTGGCCTTGAATCGGACCTCGACAAGCCACGAAGGAGAGGGCCAAGTCGTGGCTTCGTGTCCTTGGGGCCTCGAGGTACCTCCCCGAGATGGCTTGATGGTGGGAAATCGGGCCCTCTGATTTCACCGCGTACAGATAGTCTCCGCGTTTCTCTGAACGAAGCGATGGGAAACGGTTATGACCATTGACTCCTCGAACTCCTCATGGTGACAGTACACTGGCGATTCGTATCATGGCGCAATATTTTGTGATAGATGGCATATCTCATAGACTCCTGCTCAATACTCTGTCACTTCTGTTCTTCAAGGTAAAAGTACTGCCGTCGATTTGGTTTTTCAAAGGTGCAATAATTGCATTTGTCGGTCAGTTTTCCAAAGCCTCGACGACCGTGTTGTTGCCCCCTATAAATGGGGTGCCTTGGCATTGTTTTTCCTATCCCAGTATCTTCATCAGCATGCTTTGCCTATTCCTTCTTGTCATCTTCTTCTATCTTTGAACATCATGCTTGGGTCTTATAGCCTCAAGACCGTTAGGAGGAGTTCCCTTATGTTGTGCTATGGCCCTTCGCCGGGACGTCCCTTTGTTGAGCAAATCGAGTTGTCCTGCTATGGTCGTTGGTATGTTGGTGTTTGCTGCTGCCGTTGGCCTCAGGTGGCGACGGACGGGGAATCGGTCTTCCTCTTATGTAGACAGTCGTTCGGATTATACACCGCTGCTCAGAAGGGGGCTCGGATTATACACCGCTGCTCACCTCCGTACCCCGACTCGATATGGAACTCTGCCCCGAGCTGGGAGCTTACACGGCTCGATGTTCCAAGAAATGGATTCTAAGTAGCCGTGCAAGCGGGACCGAGGGTTGTTCGGTCCGCTGTCTCTCCGAGGCTTCTTTGGCCAAAGAAGGTCCTCAAGCTTCAGAAAGCTATCGTGTTTTTTCGTCCCTCCCCGCTCCTTGGTTTATCCTTTAGGGATATTAGTATGGAAGGCCGGGGCAGGGGCTTCCGAGGGCGCTCAGGGAGAAATTTTCTTTGAGGTCACGCGTTCGGGGAAAATTGTTCTTGGAGGAGTTTGACACCGCGGTGGATCGTCGACCGCTTGGACTAGGACCCGGGCCTTCACTACATGTACACTTTTGCTTTTTTACTTCTGTGTAGAGACCCTTCGTGGGCTTTTGTGAATGTATGTCATGACCCTTCATGGGTTGTTGTACATGAATTTTTATGAATATGAATATATCGTTTTGATCTCTGCTTTTGATTTGCGCTGAGTAACTGCATGTTTTTATACCCCTTGAGGCCCTTTTGAACGCCTCTTTTTACTTCTCGACTGCTGATATTTGGTCGGGGTGCGAGCATTCTTTCGGCTCCTCTAGTGACCGACATGGCTCCCTTTCGAGGCCATCGTTGTACCTCGGGGCAACCCTGGGTTGATTGGTTAGGTCTGGGCTGCCTAGGCCTTCTGAATCGCATGGAGATAATGTGTCGAACTTCGGGGCCTTCGAGGATGTATCATGGATGAAGGCCAACTTCGGGTACCGGGGAGTCCCCTTTGATTTCCGATGTGGACAGCTTCGTTTCGATATGTAGGAGATAGATTTTTGCTGAGCGGTTGCCTACACTCAGGCACCGCTTCAAACTTTTGCGGAGCTTTCGCGATTGGAGCTTCTTGCATTTATTCTTTCTCTTTTTTTTAGAACGGGAATCACGAAATCTAAAATTACCTTGTGTTGAGTGACGGCATGGAAAGTTTCACAAATTCTGGTTTCTCTTTGGTGGGGATCCTCGAGGTGGGATGCTATCTCGAGCTCGAAGATAATGCGGACGGTTCCTCGAGTCTTGGGTTCTTGTCAAAGGATACTTTCGGGGTTAGATATCATCCCATTGGACAATGTCCATGTCGTACGCTCCCCAGGGCTGACTCCGGGCAGGCGAATGCTGCCATTTCTTATCATATAAGTGGGGCGGCTTCAGCTTCTTCGTAGGACTTCACTATTTTGAGGTAGTTGTGCTCTCGCTTTGGCATAGGGTTCCTCATTTCCCTAGGTGCAAAAAGTGTTAGTGCGCTCCCTTGCTTTGCTCTGTTTAGTATTACCACAATCATGGCAACCACTTCGAGGGTGGCATGGCAGAGAGCGGAGAGTGCTGTTCCCGGCGCTCGGGAGCTGAGGGATTTCGTTCTGACGACTGTTTCTTTGATAGGGGGGGGGGGCACTTGGAGATGGTGAGAAAATACTGCGGATTGAGTGAGGGGGTAGCGCTGCAGGTTCTTTCTTCGGGAGGGAACGTTATGGATTCCGCTGACGAATTTTTGAGTGTATACCTGTATCCTTTCGCGTTTGGCCCCCTCGATAGGGTCGTGCTTGATTTTTGCTTGAATTATCGGGTTACTTTGGCGCAGATACATCTGTCGTTTTGGCGGGTGATGTTGATGATGAGGTTCGTTGCGGAGAAGGCCGATCTTGAATTTATTCTCGATCACCTCATCCGGCTGTATCGGCCCTTTCATCACCAGGGCCTGCTAACCCTGAAGTGCCGTTCATCCCCGCCCTTTGCTGTCGATGATGAAGAAGAGGGGGGTCGGGAATGGGCTAGTTGGTTCGTCCGGGTCCAAACGGTCGACATCATCCCCTTGGAATTTTTGTCGTTCCCCGAAGGGTGGAATTACGCACGTCAGTGGAGCGTCCGATGCTTTTTTAGGTTGTACCTATAGCGAAAGTTAGTTAAATAATGGTGCTCTTACCTTGTTGTAGCAACTTCATGGACGCCAGGCGAAGTCTCTGATGTGCCCGGATGGGTCCGGAGGCTGGTGACCCATTCGTCCTGCGATGAGCGTCGGTGGCGAGCTGCGCTTCGCGTCAAGTGGGGAGCGAATTACCAAGGTATGTGCGCGTGCTGCCTTTGCCTCGGCCCTCATATATCTGTGGTAATATTTTTCCCCTTTTTTACTTGCATTGGATCTGCCGCTTGGAGGCATCGGGCAATTTCTTGGGATGAGACAGTGCTCTTCCGAAGAGGGGAAGGAGTCGTTGACCTCTCTTCCCGCCCCCCGAGGCGATGGAGTTTCTAGTGGTGCTGACCAGGCTAGTGCCTCCAAGGAGAAGGCATTGTCTCAGTCCGCTACCCCCGGAGTACCTGATTCTAGGTCGTCGATTCCTTCGAGAGGATATGCTTTGCCAGGGGCTGGCTCTTCCGGGGGCGAAGGGGCAGGATCAACAGGAGTATGCTCCGACTTCGAGGAAGTCCGCCAGCTTCACTTCGTGGTGAATTTAGGTGCAGTTTCACTTTGTTCCGCGTCCTTCGTTCGTCATTGAGTTTTCCTTGTGTAGTCCTGTGACAGGCTGATGTCTTAGCTGGTCCATCAAGGGGCCAAGTTTTAGAAAGTTCGGGGTGAGGGAGAATTTCTTAGGTTGCTTAGCGAGGAGAAGGAGGGCGAGCTGCTTCATTGGTGATGTGAAGCATCCAGTGCTCGAATTATGAGAGTTATTTGGTGGAGCAGGTAACTTTATGCAGCTCAAGCTTCGCTTTCTTCGGCCTTTTTAGGTTAACGCCCTTCTCTGTTATATCAGCTATAGAAAAAAGCGGAGGCAATGTAGTACCTTAAGGGTGATATTGATCGCGCCAGAAATGCTTGTGGCGAGCTAAGGGCTCAGGAGCATGCTCATGTTTTAGAGGAGGCAAGTGCCTTGGAAGTCCAACTTAGCTTGGCTCGAGATAATGCCAAAATCCAAGCAGATGTGATCGAGAAATTGGAATCCGATCTTTTGAAGACCAGGGCCGAGATAATTGATGCCCGGGCTGAGCTGATGCTAAGCTGAACCAACGCTGACCTGGAGATGGCGATCCGTATGAAGGATGCTGCGGACGCTCAGGCCAAGCTGAAGCGAGCCCTCGACCGAGAATAGAAGATTGAGGAATACGTCAGTTGCATATACCGAAAGGAAGTACTCAAGGAGATTGGTGCGAGGGGCTTTATTCTTTTTGATGAATTGGATCGAGCAAGGGCGGATGAGCGTGACATATGGTTATTTCTTGCTGTCGGGGCGGGGAGCAAACCCGGCGAGTTGTAGCCCTTCGGAACGGATCGTAGATTGTGCCGTTTTGTTGCTTTGTTTTTGATATATGTAGAACATGTCTGTTTATGGAGAGTGTGTCTCCTCCCCCTTTTCCTCTGCGTGCGTGAAATAAGAAGATACTTTGAAGCCTTACTTCTTCCGCATCTTATTCTGTTATTTCCTTTGACCAGACCGGTTTTGATGTTTGGCGGAATCCTCATAGGTCCGGGATCAACTGGGCTAGCCCGAGGCTCCTAGGTGTGGTTGTTGATGCATGCAAGCGTTGCGGTCCCTACGCTTTGTCCGGCCGTTTAGGTCCAGTCTCCGAGTCGCTTTGTGAGTCGAGTTGTTGCTGGCCTTTAAGCGCTTCCCTGACCGCACGGGCGGGTGACGGTGGACTTCATTGCCTCGGGTCAAAATGACCTTATAAGCGGGTAACCTGGAGGCTCACTCGGCTGGGGATCGTGGCGTTTGTGTCATGCCCTTAGGCATGTTGTAGTTTTGTGCTGATTGCGGGTCCAGTCTCCGAGTCACTTTGCTATTCGGGCTGTAATTGTCCTTTACGCACCTTTTGATTTCCCGAATGTAGTAGTGCTTTGCACGTTGTTTGGGTCGTTGAGACATTTCCTTATGTGACCCGGAGGCTTGCTTAGTTAACTATTTTTGGATCCGGTCTCTGAATCGGGTTACGACTCGAGCTCACTTTAATCCTCAAGTTGTCAATTTTGGCTGGCGACAATGGCTCATACACTTTCTGGTGGTAGAGAACTTTTGATATGTGGCTCGTAGGCTTGCTTAGCTGGCGACAATGGCTCATATGCTGTTTTTGCCCGTGGGCTTTTTGTAGGCTTGTTTTTCGCTCGTTAATGTCTTTTGAAAGATTTTTGCTGACCCGTCGTCGGCTATGGAAGAACCTCGATTTTCAAGACGTTATCGGCGATATTTCGGGCACCTCAGAAGGTTCACACCCCGTTGTTTGCCTATTTAGGGAAGCCTATTTTAACCGGTTCTTTCCGAAATATATTGGAAGTTGTGGCCTGCGATTTTTGTTCAGCGATGGTCGGGCGTCCCCGGGTCACATTATTTTGGCTGTATCAGCCGTGTTGACCACAGTCATGTGCATTTGGCCGTAGCCATTTTTGATCCCGAGTGGTAGTTTAGGTGTCTATATCGAGGGTATGCCCTTTCGGGATTCTTACAAATGCGACGTATAGCCTAAACTTCGAGATTTTCACGCCTGTTGAGGTCTTACAGTTTGTCATGCCTGTTGAGGTCATACAGTTTGTCATGCCTATTGAGGTCTTACAGTTTTTCATGCCCGTTGAGGTCTTATAGTTCTTGGGTCATGTAGAATGGACCTGGTTATGTCGAGTCTGCCCGTTAAGGTTCTTATAGTTTGGGATTTTCCAGCGTATGGTTATTGACGACAGCCTCTGACTCATCAAGTTGTTTAAGTGTGAACACCGCTTCTTGTGAGCTCGGAGTTGCCTTGTAGGGGCTTTATGGGCCTGGAGTTTCGATCCTGAGATCGCTCTAGCGCCTAGTTGTAGGTATCGATCCTCCGAGTATTTCGGAATGCAGTCGGTTAAGGGGGGCCTCCTGCCAGGGATATACTTGAGATTTCTTCGTCTGGAGAATAAAATGCCGAGAAAATATCCTTTTATTGCTTGGTATAGATGTACATTGTTTCGCCATTGTGAACTCGTCCCGTGCGTGCACGGCTTCTCGGAACATTTTAGCCCAGCATATAATTCCCGACGGGGGTTTAGTCCGTCGTATCTGGGTCCTCCCGAGGGGGGATGCTCTTAGAGGCATACTGTCGTTCGTTGTTGGGCTATCGAAATAAAGCCCGTGACATCATCGAAACTTCTTCTGGTATGCTGTTCTGCTAATAATCTTGCCGGCAAGGTTCCTTTCGGGGCGAAAGCCTGGCTGAAGGGAGAAAACACGGCGGTCGCCTATATGAGGCCTAGGATACTCCGGGTAGAGTCCTGAGAACCTCCGATCATCCTAGCCAGCTGTCTGCGTTCAGGTTAGTAAAAAGAAAACGAAGGAGCAGAAGCAATTATTTCTTACCGCGGGGTGTGTAGGCGATGTTCCGGGACTCAGTGTGTCCCTGTTGGCTTATTCTAGTTCTGCCCTTTGCGAGGAATCTCGCTCCTTTGCCGAGACGGGACCGTCGACGCCTTCGGGTAGAGCGTCGGTGGCCGTCTCAATTAAACGTTTATACTTTGCGCTTCCTTTGGTGGTGTAAAGCCTGAGGTCCCAGCTCGGACTCAGGCGGGCTATATTGAGAGAACGGTCTTTTTGGTGACTTGTCATTTGGAGTTCACCAAGGATTCGGGATGTAGGGGCGATTTGGTTAGTTAATGCGGACCGCCCTATTGACCTTTGGTCCGATACCGTCGTTGTGGGTGACTGAACTTCCTGAATCTATGAACACATGATTTATTTTAAGATTAAGCGGATGAGAGAGAGGTTTACCAATATGCTGACGTGACGATGGGGTGGAGTCGTGGTGCCCTTTTTCCTGGATGCAAGAGTATCCTTGGAAATATTTCCCTGGATCTGTCTTTGTCCCGGCGGCGAGTATTTTTGCTTCCCACGTTACGAGTTCTCGTAGGTCGTCGCCGCTCCTCCGTTGTCGTGGTGATACGTCGCAGCTTGTTTACTTCATCCTTCCCGGTAGTCTTCTTTCCTCGGGGCCAGATTTGAGCTTGACCGTTCAATAGTACTCGTCGGCGATTTTGACTGAGTAGTACGACTGTCATATTTTCTGGACGGGAGTCATTCGTGGCCCCGCTGCCGCTTGCGTTTTGCGGATCCCGCGTCGAGTTATGGTTCTTTAGAAGGGGCCTTGGTTGAGTAGGCCTGAGTCGCTTAGCGTTCCTGGTTTCGCTTATGGTGACTACGATATTTGGCATAACAATGTTGAGCCCGCACTCTGCTGGGCGAGGTTCGTCTGCCGGCTATGCCTCACCGGATCTGGTTCCGCTGGAGGTTCCCCGGGGACGTCGCCCTCGGACTACTGCCCTACCGTTGCGAGGTCGGTTGGATCTTGAGGCGTTCATCCCATTAGTGGCGCATGGACGTTATGTCCATCTGTTTGGCATTAGTTTCCTCGTGGAAGGCCTGCTTGGGTGTGCTGTTTCTGCAGAGGTTTCTGGATGGCCGCTCATGGCCCCGATTAGTGGCCAGTGCTAGGCACGGACGCATGGCCAAATCTCGGCCGGGTATCTGGCTAAATGTCGTTTGAAATGACCTGGGGTCAGCGGGTATGCTCTGTTTAAACCCCGAGCAAAGGCAGTGTTGTTTGTTCATCCGAAGCCGGATGCGATCTCATTCGTCCTATCAGAGAGCAAAATGCGACTTCTTGTGGTGTTTATTCCTTTCTTTGTTCGGCCTACGACTTGTCGGTTTCCGCCGCTGCTGCTTCGATGACATCGGCGTATGTTTCTGCGGCGGGGTCATCTTGAAAGTCGCTATTTTTATTCGTGCAGGCGTGAGTGATGGTGCGCTCGTCAGGGGAAGCTATCTCCGGTGCCGGTGTGCTGGGAGTTCTCGGATGGCTATGCAACTGAGCAATGGCCAGTTGTTGTGCCTGCAACATTTCAAAAATAACGTGAAGACTAACTTCCTGTTCTTCCCGGGCCGGGGTTTTTTGAACTTCCTGTCGGTCACTGTGTCGTGCGCCTCTGTCGGCGTGAGAAGTTTCGTTGACTTAGTGTGCGTCCTGTGAGTCTGCGTTCGCTAGTATTGGCCCGGGTGCATTATTGGGATCCTGTAGTGATGCTCCGGCGGCCGGGACAGCTACACCATTTTCCCCGTGATCTTCGAGGCGGTCTTTCTCAACTCTGTTCACTGAGCCAGACATATTTACCTGAAATCAAAGGATCTTGGACAAGAAAAAGTGTGAATGATGATATGCGTTTGTGTAGTGAAACTAGCAAGAAAATAATCACTATTATTTTTAGCCCCACGGTAGGCGCAAAACTGTTTACCGTGAAAATGGTAACGATAATTAAATTTATGAATTGGGTCTCTAGAAATACGTGATCTATTCCCAAGATAATTGTTAGAGCAGATGATGTTAATAATATGAAATTTAACGATGGAGCATGGGATAAACGAGATAATGATCGAGCCAAAGGGACTGCTACCCCGATGTAAGCTTGGCCGATGGGGACTTCTAGGTCGACCTCGAGGTCGAGCTCGGGCTATCAGGGACAATCGAGAGTAATATAACAGCTAGAGATATAGTCAAGCGAAGCTATTTATGACCGAAATTGAGTTGTACGATGAAGAACACATATAAAATGAAGAACACATATAGAGGCAAAGGATATCGAGGTATCTTCAGTATCAGTGAGAGCCAATAAGTTTTAGTAAGAAGAGAGAGAGAGAAAGATATTATTGCACTTCGTAGAATTGTGGGAGCAACATCAGTCCCTTACAAGGTAGGGCGAGTCTCCTTTATATAGGAGAGGAAACTCGGTTACGAATACATGTATATTTAATTTACGAAATATGGAGATGTGATGGCTTGACTCGACGCCTCAGCGTAGGCTATGGATAGGCCGACCCTGTCAGACTCAACCGCGTGTCTTGGGGGCTTCCCCCCTTTGTCTTTATTTTGGCCTTGAATCGGACCTCGACAAGCCCCGAAGGAGAGGGACAAGTTGTGGCTTCGTGTCCTCGGGGTCTCGAGGTACCTCCCTGAGATGGCTTGATGGCGGGAAATCGGGCCCTCTGATTTCACCGCGTACAGACATTAAAGATGAAGTGGAATATTGGATATCAATTGTTGTATTCTACGTCTTAGGCTCAAATCCTCCCCAACCTATTATGGATGGCTATTTCCAACGGATATGTGGAAAACTGGGCATAGACAAGGGGGCACAAATTAGTAGTGGGGTGTTCATTGTGAGATTCCACGATATAGAAAATAAGCAGAAAGTGGTAGAGAAGGGAGTCCAAATGTTGGACAGAAAGCCAATAATGTTAAAGCCATGGAAACCAGAGATGGACATCTCTAAGACACAAATGGTAAGGATACCTATGAGGGTAAGACTGTCAAGATTGGATATTATGTACTGGGTAAATAATGCACTGACCAAGATAGTATGGTTGATTCGGCAGCCTCTCAAAGCTAATAGTGCAACTACATAAAGTAAAAGGCTAACATATGCTAGAGTGTTAGTGGAGATTGCACTGAATGAAACATATCCAACATAAGTATGGTAAATCGATTGAGCAGACTATAACATATGAGTGGAAACCTGTGCTATGTGGAAAATGTGGATTTTATGGGCATGAAATGATGGAGTGCAAGAAATTTCTCAAGGAAGAAAACAGTAAGCATGAGAAACCGGAGAAGAGTAAAAAAAGGGGTTTGACAAATAACCTAAGGCTGGGAGAAAGATGAGGGAAGCAACAGGGATAAAAGACACTATACTTGAAGGGAAGGAAGTGGAACCGAATAGACCAGAAACGTGAAAATAAATCAGTTACCATGGCCTCAAACCAGGGGAATATATGGTCACACAAGATGCACCCATTAAGATTGGAAACTCTTTTTCTAGCCTAGTGGAACAACATACAGATGAAGTGAGGAATACAAACTCAGGAAAACCTAGTTCTTCTTTCCCTGAAGAAGTGCAAGGAAGAGGAGGGACAAAACTTGTCAAGGGTGGGGTTCATCCCCATCCAAATGGATAGTATTGAATTTTTGAACACCAGGGACTAAATAAACAACCTAAATAGAAGGAAGTCCATCTATTCCGCACAATGCTAAAGTGGGTTTATTTGGTATCCTCGAAACCAAGTTTAAGAGAGAAAAATCTAAACAAGCCTCTCTTAACCTATGTCGAGGATGGTCATTCAACACAAGTCTATCATATTAACCAGGTGGAAGGTTCTGATTATTTTGGAAACCAATGTTGTATGGAGTTGATATACTCAAAAGAATCGCACAACTAATGCACAGAGGAACTTAGAGGGGCTAGAAGAAAATTTGAAGTGACTATGATATATGCCCTTAATGATGTTGCACTAAGAAGAAAACTCTGGCAGAAAATTAAAGATATACATGCTCAAATCAAGGTCCTTTGGGCGATAACGGGGGACTTTAAATGTGTACTAAATTAAGAGCAGAGAGTAGGAAGTCCTGGAGCTAAAGCAGAGATGAGGGAATTTAAACAATATGTTGAGGACTACTCTTTGCTGGACTAAATTCTCATGTACTTACTTCACATGGACAAATAAACAATGTGGTAGGGACAATGTGCTCAATAGATTTGATAGAGTGTTGGTAAATGCTGAATGGGAATAAACGTACCAACCTAAGTATTTCATTACAAGAGTGAAAGATTTTTCGATCACTACCCGTATCACACCCTAACCTCAGGAGGTGCGACCAGTACACGATTCTCGAAGGTCTCGTGCGAACCAACATTCATACTTAGATCATTTAACATAAAATATGGGCCAACAAGGCCTAGTAATAATACAAAAATGTAAAAAAAAAATATTCACAACTGACTATGGAAGAAACTTCAATATTATATAGATACACAACCATGCCAACAGAGTCATAATCAACATTTACATACACACCTGACACTCTTCTACAAGCCTATAATAGTGACATAATACATAACTTGGTGAGGATAGGGCCCCACCGTACCCAAAAAATTATAAACATATACTTCTGTACCTATTGACTTCTGTACAGCTACTCCGGGGAAGTGGAGTGCGACAACAAACAGCTGAAAGGTGCACCCGACCGAGGAGGGACATCATCGGGGCTACATGTACCTGTGGGCATGAACACAACACCTAGAAGAAAGGGGCGTCAGTACAAAAGATGTACTGAATATGTAAGGCAGATAACATAGGTAAACCAAAGACATAACATAAGAGATATGAGTACATAATTCAACCTGAATACCGAAGAAAAGTCATCGAGGGGGTACACTGCGGTAACCATGAATTATAAGCATATGCAAGTTTTGTAAAAATTCAAGCCATTCATTTGAGCTATGCATTAAATATATTACAGTAATACTCCACCATTATTGGGGCATATCTACTCATATCATGTTCAGCCACTCTTTGGGGCATATCATATCATATCATACCCGACCTCAAAGAGGACTCGGTAAAGTCTCATTACTCGGCTGTACCCGGCCTCAACAAGACTCTGTGTAACCGACCTCAATAGGCCTCGGCCCTACTTAGCCTCAGGAGATCTCGATTGGACCCGGACTCAACGGAACTCGGCGTACCTAGTCTAAAGTGGACTCAGTAATGTTTCACATCATTCCTTACCCGACCTCATGAAGGTCCCGGTAAATACTTCACATCATGTATCATCATGCCCAACTAATCACTTGTTGCAAAATAGGTGTCATACCTTGCCAACTATAGTGTGACTTAGTAGAGTAAAATAGATACATATATATAAGTGCAATGCAAGATCAATTTCAAGTGATATCAAGATTAAACACAAAATGAATCACATTTTTTGACCTCAAGATACTATGTAGGAACATCTCATACTTGAAAGAAAATACCACTGACAAGGAATGTACGAGAACAAAGACAACGTTATCAAGAAGGGCTTAGAGCAATTCGGTCTTACAATGTAGAAATGATTCAGAAATAAACATTGACATCAAGTCATGCCAAGAAAGAATGTTTCCTTACATACCTTGTTGAATAACTAGCTATGCTTCCGAAGTTCTTACACTTATATGGTGATTATCTTCACTTCAAAGGAATCTCCAAAATTAGCAAAACGAGAAGACAGATGATACAACGACGATCATGATATTCTTTAAGTTAAATCCTAATTTCTCCTTTGATTTGGTCTTGAATCATTAAGATTTCTTAGAGAGAGTTTGGGAGAATTTTTGGGCGAGCTACTCCTGGTAGTATTGTGTAGAATGAGAAAGAAGAAAGCCGTACTACTTTTTATATCAAGTCTTGAACTCCACTACCCCGAATACAAAACGGGTCTCTTTGCATCAGTTACTGCGCTCGGTGGGGGCAGATGGCACAAATTTGATGAAGCTTAATCACAGCCATGTTCCTATAACATGTTGCCGGCCGATTGGTTGCGCTTAAAGGCCTTATCAATTTCTAATTTAATGTGAGGTAAATGACATGGGTTGTAACATTCCCCCCCCCCCCTTCGGAACGTTCGTCCTCCAATCTTGAATCATAGTCAATCTTTCATAATTCTTCAACCATCATCCGTGGTATCTTGAGTTGTGCCTTCAATAGTAGTTTCCACGTTATATCTTGTATTATGAAACAAATAAGGGTATCTAGATTTCGTATCTTCTTCATATTCCTATGTCATTTCCTCTCCACTATTGTTTCTCCATAGTACTTCAACTAAAATTACCTCTTTGGTTGGCAACTTACAAACTTGACGATCTAGGATAGCCATCGGAATTTCTTCATAAGATAGTTTCTCTGTAACTTGGACAACATTAATGGGGCAATACGCTATGAATCACTCAAACACATACGAAACATGGACACACGAAATACTGGATGCAGTGCTCCTATTTCTAAGGGCAATTCAAGTTTATAAGCCACTTGGCCGATTCAATGAATAATCCGATATGGTTCAATATACCGGGAGCTAAGTTTGCCTTTCTTGCGAAGCTTCACTACGCCTTTCGTAGGCGACACCTTCAATAATATCCAGTCTGCTACACTGAGCTCTAAATCTCGGTGACAATTATCCGAGTAGGATTTTTGTCTTCTTTAAGTAGTCAATAATCAATCTTGAATCATTTTCACAATCTCTATAGCCTGTTGCACCAAATCAGGACCACATAACTTTGTCTTGCCAACTTTGAACCAACCAATAGGGGATCTACATTTACGTCCATGTAGGGCTTCATATGGTGCCACCTGTATGCTCGCATGGTAGTTTTTATTGTAAGTAAATTATATTGGCGATAGATGAGATTTCCAATTTCCTTTGAAGTCTAAAACATAGGCTTGTAACATGTCTATGAGCATTTGAATGGTGCACTCGGCTTGACTGTCTGTCTACGATGGAAAGCTATGCTAAGACTGATCCTTGTACCCAAACGTTTTTGGAATGATCTCCGGATATTAGCTAAAAATTGGTCACCTCTGTCCTATATAATAAACATTGGGACTCCATGAAGTCCAACTATCTCGATATATAACTTATCATAATCCTCGGCTAAAAGGTAGTCTTCACCGGTAGGAAATGAGCTGACTTGGTGAGTCTATCAACAATAACCATATGGAATGTAACTTACGACGAGAATGAGGTAATCCGGTAAAAAAAATCCATGTTGATTACCTCCTATTTCTAGGTCGAGATTTCCATATTATGAATCAATTTTCCTGGCTTCTAGTGTTCAACCCGAACTTGTTGGTAATTTGGGCACTGAGTGACGTATTCGGCGATGTTCCTCTTCATGTCGTTCCACCAATAAGCTGTCAAAGGTAATGATACATCTTGGTTTAACTTGATGAATAAAATACCGGGACTTGTGAATCTCTACCATGATCTGTTCTCGGGGTTCCTAGATATCGGGCGCACACAACCGGCCCTTATATTATTGACTTCGTCCTCTGATAGCTCGAGTTATTGCTTCTTCTAAAAGGATATATTTTCCCTTATTTTCACCAGGGCAGGATCGTCAAATCTGTGTTTTTACTTCTTCCACCAACAAGGATTCGTCAGCGCTCTGAACTATGGCCCCTTCGTCACCGATATCAAGCAATCATACACTTAAATTGTCCAACTGGTATAGGTCTTTAATCATCTCCAATTTATTAGTTCCCACATGCTTTAGACTACCAAACTTTTGTCTTAATGCATCGGCCACAACATTTTCCTTGCCGGTATGATACAAGATATCAACATCGTAATCTTTCAACAATTCAAGCCACCACCACTACCTTAGATTTAATTCTTTTTGCCTAAATATGTATTGTAATCTCTGATGGTCTGTAAATACGTACAACGTAAACTCCATACAAATAGTGAAGCCATATTTTCAAAGCTAATACAACTGCATCTAACTCAAGTCACGAGTCGGGTAATTCTTCTCATATTTTTTTAGTTTTCTTCAGGCATAGGAAACAACTCTTTCGTGCTGCATGATAAGTAGGGATTTTGACTACTTATTAGCAACTTTTAGCTTTTGTTTTAGTCTAAAAGCATTTAATTGTATTCCCGAAACTAATGAAATGTGCAAAATTGCAGGAACATTTGAAGTTGACTCCCAAGATGAAATCCAACTAAAAAAAGAGTAATCAAAATAAAAGGCACAATAACTTGCAAAGTGCAGACCGCAGAATACCATTTGCGGCCACAAACAATGAAGAAAATCCAAACAGGCTTCCTAGCAGAATGCGATCTTCAGAGGAATTGTTGAGGCCGCTGCAGGCCGATCCGGGCGGAAGACATTGTCAGGTGGGGAGTTTGGCTGGGGCGGCACATCTGTTAAAAGATAACGCAGGTGTCCTAAGATGAGCTCAACGAGAACAGAAATCTCGTGTAGGAACAGGAAAGGGTAAAAGCTCGTTTGATTCTGTACTTTACCGAGTAACNAATCCCAGCTCCTGCAAGATGAACACTTTTGTGGACCGCACATGGAATTGTGCGGCCACAGAACTTCCCGAAGGGCATTGTTGTCCGAAATTTCCAGCCCTGCATAAATAGACAAGTTTAACAAAAATAGGTCAACTTTTGACATCAAGAACTACAGTAGCGGTTTTTCTTTGCTTCTTTTAGTAGTCTTTCATATTTTGGGATATTTTAACAAAGATTTATCATTTTGATTTTACAATATGAGTTTAATTAGCTTCTCTTCTTCTATTTCTTCAATTACAAGCACGAGTAGCTAGAATTTTACTGGGGTTGTAACCCTACCCTAGTGTGTAAACCTTATGGCTGTTTAATTTAATGCTTGTTTATTGTCGGGTGTTTATTATTTAGCCTTGTTCATGCTTTAATTTGTGGAATTAATGGTTGCAAACATTAGTTCATGCCTATTTGACTTAGTCTCTACTTGAGAAAGAGAGACTTAGTCTAGGAAAATTTGGCTAACAAGAAATTGGGCCAATTGAGAGATTGATAATCCCAGTTAAAGGGTTCAACCTAGAGATAGTAAAAACCCAACTTGAGATTTTATCAACCGTTTTGACCAATACCCATTTGGGCTTGAGAAAGCCAAATCGTGCAAAATCACTCTCTGAAAGAGAGGTATTGAGTGGATAATTGAGGGTTCATATCCATTATACACCCCGATCAACAAAACATGCATTAAGGTTTATATCCTATTAGGCAAACACATAGGTGATGGTCATAACCCTAGGCTTTTTACCAAACTTGAAAAATAACAAAAATAATTTCTTAGTTTCATTTCATAACTTTGCAATCTTAGGTTAAAATAGACATAGAAACAACCCCAATTTTTTGAAGTGTAGATTGAGGTAGTTCATACTCACGTACTACAATATATGCTCCTAAATCCCATATATAGCTCCTTGTGGAAATCGACCCCGACTCATGTTGGGTACTACTATTGCAATCAACCGTTTCATATCCTTTATTTGAGGTGTTAATTGGACGAGATCACTGCATCCAAACACTACCCATCCCTACTCTAGAAGTGTTACCCTATACGACATATCCCTCTGATCCTTCGGGTAAAGCTAAAACAGGCGCTAATGTATATTTGTTCTTTAACTACTAGAAACTATTTTCACAATTAGTGCTCCACTATAATTTAGCCGCCTTATGTGTCAACTATGTTAATGGGTTAGCAATAGAAGAGAAATTCTCTACATATCACCGGTAGTAACTAGCTAAGCCTAGGAAACATCACACTTCCATATGAGTCGTGGGTCTTGGCTAGTTCTTAACTGCCTTGATTTTTTAGTTATCAACTTGGATGCCCTTATCCGATACTTTATGCCCATGAAAGGCCATCGAGTTCAACCAGAAATCGCACTTGGAGAACGTAACATACATCTTACAATCTTGGAGTGCAGGTAATGTTGTTGACAAATAATCTGCGTGCTCAACTTCTGATAAAAAATATACTAGAATATCATCAACAAACACAATCACAAAGACGTTTAGAAACGACTTGAATACGCGGTTCATCATATCCATAAAACAGATTACCGTAGACTGGGCTATGAAGCGACTGATGTAATTCAATTTACCCACAAAAATCATTACATCTATCTTTATTTTTGGTGGTGGTAATTTCTAAATGGCCATGATTTTTGATGGGTCCAGTTCTATCCCCTTCCTGCTTACAATGAAGTCCAATAGTTTCCCAGTGGGGACTCCGAACACGCACTTCGCCGGGTTTAACTTCAAACAGTACCTTCACAGGCATTCGAAAAATTTCCTCAAATCGTCTAAGTGCTCTAAAATCTTTCGAGACTTTATGATGATGTCATCCATATACACGTCAATCTCCTTATGAATCATGTCATGAAAAAGGGTCGTCATGGCCCTCATCTAGGTAGCGCCAGCGTTCTTGAGACCAAATGGCATGACTCTATAGCAGTAGACTCCCCAAGGTATGGTAACATCCATCTTCTCTGCTTCTTCCTCATGCATTAAGATTTGGTGGTACCCAGCAAAACAATCCACAAACGATTGCAATTAATGCTTCGCGCAGTTGTCAATGAGGATGTGGATATTTGGTAGCGGGAAATCGTCCTTTTGGAATAACTTTGTTGAGATCTCGGTAGTCCATAAATATTCTGATCTTTCCGTCTTTCTTGGGTGCCGGGGCGATATTTGCCGACCAACTTCGATAGTTGTTGACCCTTACAACATTCTTTTCTATCTGTTTGGCACTTCTTCCTGTATCCTCAGACTTAAATTATGTTTGAATTTCCTGGGTTTCTGCTTGACCAAAAATCTGGTAGGATCGGTGGGAAGTCTATGCGAGACAATATCAGTGCTTAATATTGGCTGTCACACCTTCCTTTTTCACTACACCCCGGAAGGGTAGTAAGGGAGTTTTTTCCAATTTATGTGACAATCGAAACGAGATTAATTATTAGATTTAGAGTCGCCACTTGGGATAATTTATGGTGTCCCAAGTTACCTGTTTAGAATCCCGAATCAAGGAAAGATTTAACTCTGTTTATGTCTGCGAACACAGAAATTCGGGTAAGGAATTCTGTTAACCCGGGAGAAGGTGTTAGGCACTCCCGAGTTCCGTGGTTCTAGCACAGTCGCTTTGATCATACTTGGCTTAATTAAGTTGTTCAATTACTCATTCTAGAACCTATGTACATTTACCTCTTTTAATTAATTATCTTGAAACGGGTCACGTGCACGTGTACCCATTTGTTTGGCGCGTCAAGAATCATGTCACGCGCACGTGTCCACGATTAATCCACTTTATTACTATTAAGATTGTTTGACCAAAGTCACGCGAACATGTACTCCGGTTTTAATTTGAAAAAAAATCATAATTATGTTATGCGAACGTATACACAATCACGATAATAATTTTAAAACGTGCCTAAAAGTATTTTTTACGATTTTCAAGGATTATACACAAAAGGCATTTTTGTAACACAATTCCAAATTATTATTCCAAATTCTAGAATCATCTACTCTCCATTTATATACATGTTTTTTTAACCATCTCTCTATACTTTCCCATTCACTATCTCTCTTCAGCTTCCACGGTATTTTCTCCATACTTAAGTGTCTTTAATTTCGGCATATACGATAGATAGTGGGAACAATGGAAACATACTACAGAAAAGATCCTATGTGCATTAAAGACACTATATATTAAAAACTGAAGTACATTTCATGAAAACAATTTACGCTACATATAAGAACAAAATCAGTCATAAAGATCAATGGACCATTTGAGACAAATCATCAAGGTTTATGTATTCATCTACCTCTAATTAGAACTAACATCACCCTTAATTCAACGACAACAAAAACCAAAGAATCAAACCTGAAAGAGAAGCTTTAATTTGATGGAAATTTTTCAGTAAACACGAACAAGATGAATCGACAGCTACGGCCGGAATTTGAAACGGCATTCAACAAATAGCTCGAAACGACCTCAACTCGATCAAACACCATCCATGGTTTTGTAGGAAATCAACATCGAGATGAAAAAAATGAAGAACAGATATCTTTTTTTGTTTGTTTTAGTTTCAAAATTTCAAAGATTATAAGAGCCATGGACCTCTTTTTAATTTCTGTCCCATTTTTGTCTTTGTACGTGACGGCGTGTGTGCGTGTTCCGGCGAGATTTGGTTGGAGAAGGTGGTGTTGTCGCCGGTTCTGTCCAATCTAGAAATAGAGGTTCCAACGACTCTAGGGTGGCTACTTGTTCTCTCCAAATATAAGAGATGATTCCGATGGAGAAGCTCAAGGGGACAGGCGTTGCTGTTGCTCCTTGTTTGTTAGTCGCTGGTCCTTTTGGGTGTAGAAGGAGATGAAGTTCAGGGGTCAAAAGGAAAAGGGTCGTTGGCTGGACATGACGGCTACTTGGTGGTGAAGGCTGGGTTCGTTTTTGGTCTGCTGACGGATGTTCAAGGCGGAAGAGAAGCTGTCGTTTCTTCTCTATTTTGTGTCATGAAAAAGATCGTCTCGAGGGGTGGGGGGGGGGGTCTGTTGGTGAAAAACGGCGGAAAGCTTCTTCAGGGTCTTAGGTCTATTTTTTTTTTGTGTGTAGCTTTTTTGCACAGTCCCCTTCTGGTTTTCTGCGTATCTCCTTGTGTCTAGGTTTATAGGTGTAGGTTTTAGGTGTATTTTTTGTGTATTTGCCAATTAGTCCCTAGGTCTTTTGTGTTAAGTCCTTAGGGTTTTTAAGAAAGGTTTTTCTAGGTTAAAGGAATATGGGTTTGGTCATATGGGCTTGGTAATTATGGGCTTGGTCCAAAAATTAGGCATAAAAATAGGTTGCTCAAGCCCAAGTTTTATTTTTTCTCCGCGAACGAGCCTAAAAAAATACGATCTCATTTATTAATTAATCCTACTTAAGTAAGATAACCATTAAAATAAGACTGGCCATTAAAACAAAAATACTTTTGGTATTTTTCATGATTTAAAATGACTACAAAACATTAATGAACCTATTATTTTTTTTGTAATTTTTGTTTTCTTGTAATAAAATAAAAGTAAAAGAGTAAAAATGAGTTGAAATAGCTATATTAGGCCTAAATTAAATATTTACGTGCTAAAATATAAAAATTTTTTTGGGGAGGATAAAAAATCACATGTCTACAGCTGCCCCTCTTTGACTTGAAACGCAAAGAGTTTTCAGACAAAGAACGACTAGAGAGGTTTTCGACCGACCCTTATTTAGGGTGACCAAAACTAAGAGAAAGGGGAATGTGACCGAGCCCTGGTATCTGAGCTGCCTATATATCATTGGCTATAAAGGAATCAGGCCATGTGTAGTTCAGAAGTAGAAACAGTGATGGAGTATACTGAGGTGGAGAGCCGGTCGAGGTGCCGTTCTGCCGAGGTTCCGGTCCGCGGTCCTGTTATTACATCAAAAATCAAAAAATGAAAAAGACTAGCTAAGCCTGTCAACTGCGAGTTACAAGATTCCTATCCATAAGTCTTCTGAAGCTTGATCTTGAGTCTTGAATGGTTCTTCATGCAGACTTTGGATTTGAACCTTGACGCTTGCTAGTTGCAGGTGCTAGTTCATTCTGCTTCAGCTTTTTGGATCAAAACCGGACATACCATGCTTGTGACTTCAGTCATGTCTTGAGCAGCCCACATCTTTCATTAACTTCTGCATTTGGATTCACTTCTTGCCTTTCTCTTTTTTTTATTCTGGATTGTGACTAACTTCTGTTGATCATCTCGGACTGTTGACTCGCATTCTTGCTGCGAGTTTCTTTTGTTGCTGACTTGAATTGCATTCTGAAGTGAATTCCCTTATTCTCCAGGTAGGCGCCTGATTTCCAATACTCGAACTGTCTTCCTTCGAAACTTGGACTGCCTTCTCCTTGTTCTCCAGGTGGGCTCCTGACTACTAACACTTGAATCGCTTTTCCTTTGTTCTCCAGGTGGGCGCCTGATTACCAACACTTGAACTGTTCTCCCTTTGTTCTCCAAGTGGGCGCCTGACTTCCAGCACTTGAATTGTTTTCCCTTTGTTCTCTAGGTGGGCGCCTGATTTCCAACACTTGAACTGCTTTCCCTTTGTTCTCCAAGTGGGCGCCTGATTACCAACACTTGAACTGTTTTTCCTCGAAACTTGAACTGCTTCCCTTTGTTCTCCAGGTGGGCGCCTGATTTCCAACACTTGAACTGACTCCTCTGAAACTGCTGCTTTCCCTTGCTCCAGGTGGGCGCCTGATTCCTGAAACTCGAAATGTATTCCCATGCTCTCCAGGCGGGCTCCTGACTGCTAAATGTGAAATGTATTCCCATGCTCTCCAGGCGGGCTCTTGATTGCTAAACTTGAAATGTATTCCCTTGCTTTCCAGGCGGGCTCCTGACTGCTAAACTTGAAATGTATTCCCATGCACTCCAGGCGGGCTCCTGATTGCTAAACTTGAATGTATTCCTATGCTCTCCAGGCAGGCTCCTAATTGCTAAACTTGAATGTATTCCCATGTTTTCTAGGTGGGTGCCTGATTACCAAAACTTGAATTGTATTCCCTTGGTCTCCAGGTGGGCGCCTGATTACCAAAACTTGAATTGTATTCCCATGCTCTCCAGGCGGGCTCCTGATTGCTAAACTTGAAATGTATTCCCATGCTCTCCAAGTGGGCTCCTGATTGCTAAACTTGAATGTATTCCCATGTTTTCCAGGTGGGTGCCTGATTACCAAAACTTGAATTATATTCCCTTGTTCTCTAGGTGGGCACCTGATTACCAAAACTTGAATTGTATTCCCTTGTTCTCCAGGTGGGCGCGTGATTACCAAAACTTAAATCGTATTCCCTTGTTCTCCAGGTGGGTGCCTGATTACCAAAACATGAATTGTATTCCCTTGTTCTCCAGGTGGGTACCTGATTACCAAAACTTGAATTGTATTCCCTTGTTCTCCAGGTGGGTGCCTGATTACCAAAACTTGAACTATATTCCCTTGTTCTCCAGGTGGGCGCCTGATTTCCAAAACTTGAACAGATTCTAAAATCGCTACTTCCCCTTGTTCTCCAAGTGGGTGCCTGATTTCAACAAAAATAGACAAAACAAAGAAGATTTCTGCCCCAGTTTGGTAGCTGGGCACATATGTGAGTGTTAAACTGACTCATGTTACCAAATATTACAAAGAATTTGAAAGCTAGGTCCCATTATCCAGGGGGGTACTGACAACTCTTAATGAAACGACAATTTTAAATCTAAATTATATCTTCTAAAGGTGTGACTTCCTCTAAATCTTGTTTTCTAAGAGGGTCTTAAAACTACATCGCATTATCCAGGAGGGTCCTGAAAACTTATAATTGAATCCTATCTCAAGCGTGAAAACTTTGAAACCAACTTATATTCCTTTTGGGGTACATTTATGCTAGATTTTGCTACTCATGGTTGTTTTTGAATTTTAAACTAGGTCCTATTTTCCAGGAGGGTCCTGACAACTCCTAACTGAATTCTATCTCCATAATGAAAATTTTGAGACCAACTTATATTCTTTTGGGGTACATTTATGCTACATCTTGCTACTCACGATTGTTTTGAATTTTAAAGTAAGTCCCATTTTCTAGAAGGGTCCTGAAAATCAAAAATCAAGTCTTATCTTAAGAGTGACAATTTTATGGCTGAATTATACTACCCTACAACAGGACTTACGCTACATCTTGTTATCTAATGGAAATCTTAAAGCTAGGTCCCATTATTAAGGAGGGTCCAGAAAACTCCTAATTGAATCCTATCTTAAGACTGAAAACCTTGAAACCAACTTATATTCCTTGGGGAGTACATTTATGCTAGATCTTGCTACTCATGATTGTTTTGAATTTTAAACTTGGTCCCATTTTCCAGGTGGGTCCTGAAAATCCAAAATCAAGTATTATCTTAAAACTGACAATTTTTACGGCTGAATTACACTACCCTACAACAGAGCTTACGCTAAATTTTGTTATCTAATGAAAGTCTTAAAGCTAAGTCCCATTATCCAGGAGGGTCCTGAAAACTCCTACTTGAATCCTATCTCAAACATGCAAACTTTGGAACCAGCTTATATTCCTTTGGGGTACATTTATACTAGATTTTGCTACTCATGATTGTTTTGAATTTTAGACTAGGTCCCATTTCCAGGAGGGTCCTGAGAATCTACGGTCAAACCTATATGGTGCCTGCTTTTCCTTACGGAGGGTTTCTCCGAAATAAACGAAATTTTCTGCCCCTGTTTCAATCAACAAAAATTTTTGTCAGTTTAAAAATATGGTGGTTGGTTTGTGGCCTTGACTTTGAGGGCGATTGCTCCTTCACTTCCCATGATAATTGATTCCCACTCGAAGACCTTGCTTATCTATTGACTAACCACTTTCTTTGTTACCCTTAACACAGAAAATACCTCTTCTCCCTTCAGACCCAATACCCCCCTATCTGTTGCATTGCTCATGACCTGACATTTACCAATTGTGTTTCACAGGAGTCTCAAAGCACGACAATTGCCACCCACTCATTGTGCATGTTGTTCTTTCTTGACATAAACCATTGGCTTTGGCCTTGAGGTCTATTATTCCTTCACTTGCCATGATAACTGATTCCCACTTGAAGACCTTGCTTGTTTATTGACTAACCACTTTCTTTGTTACCCTTAACACAGAAAATACCTCTTCTCCGTTCAGACCCAATACCCTTTATCTGTAGCATTGCTCATGAACTGACATTTACCAACCTTTGTATCTCACATGAACCCCAAAGCACGTCAAATGCCACCCAATCGGTGTGTATGCTGTTCCTTCTTGACTTAAACCACTGGCCCTGGCCTTGAGGTCTGTTGCTCCATCGCTAGCCATGATAACTTTGATTTCTTCTTGGAAGATCTTGCTTGTCATTGGTTAACCACTTTCTTTGTAAATCTTATCACAGAAAATACCTCTTTTCCGTTCAAACCCAATATCCACTATCTATTGCATTTCTCATAAACCAACATTTACCAAACCTTTGTGTTTCACATGAATCTCACAGCACGTCAAATTCTACCCACTCGGTGCATATGTTGTTCCTTCTTGACTTAAACCACTGGCCCTGGCCTTGAGGTCTGTTGCTCCATCGCTAGCCATGATAACTTCGATTTCTTCTTGGAAGATCTTGCTTGTCACTGGTTTACCCCCCTTTTTTTCAATCTTATCACAGAAAATACCTTTGATCCGTTCACCCTAGCCCTCTTTCTGTTGCATTGTCCATGAATTGATATATACCAAGCCTTTGTATTTCACACGAATCCCAAAGCATGTTTATTATTACCAGTTCAGTGCGCTTGTTGTTCTTTCCGGACTTATGACGCTTTGATGTGCTAACCAGATCCCGTTTTTGTGCAATTAGAAAGCCGGTGGGAAATTTTGAAGTCATTTCTCACTTGTTCTGACCAAACAGACTCAGGAAGAGGAAGTAAACAAGACAAAAGGAATAGAGTAGAGGACAATGGAAAGAGATGATTCCTAACAAGAAAACTACAAAGTAGAAACCTATCGGATGTGGATACCAACTCTAATGACCATGACATGCACCTGCAGCCTATTCTGTTAAGAAAATCTGATGTTCAGCTCTTGTTGTACCTTTAGCCCTTAAACCGGGCTCCGCTTATCCAATCTGATTCACAATCCTTATTCGACTTGTAGTGCCCGAAGGGTTTTCACCATCAAGCCTCTCTCATTTTGGTCTTTCTCTCAACTCGCTGTCGCCTTATGGTGCCTATGAAGGTTTTCACCAATAAGACTCTCTCATTTTTGATTTCTCTCAGCTTTCATCGCCTTGCGGTACCCGTGGGGGCTTTCATCAATAAGACTCTCTCATTTTCATTTTCCTTGTTTGGACCGGAGTGTTGCCCCTGATATGATTCACCTCTACTTGCTCGCCTTGGCATCTCTCGAAGACTGATCGGAAGGTCTCTATCTGGACCGTACTGTGGGCTTTTGGACGGGGTTAGAAAGAAAGGGTATCAAAAGGCTCAAAACAATTCAAATGGGTTCAAAATTACATCTTTCAGAATCAGATTTCTTATAACAACCACAACTTCTGCCCCAGTTTCTTGCTTGGGGACTTTTGGATTTTTATTTCGATGGGACCGAACCGTGAGGCTGCCTACGTATCCTTAAAAGGAATCAGGTCGAACGTAGTTCATGTCATAGAAATTACTTTGTTGTTGCGATTATTCTTTTCTTTTCTTCCTCTTTCTCTTCTTTTCTTTTCGTTCTTCCTTTTTCTCTTTTTGTTGTTTTGTTGTTTTCTTTTTCTTTTTCTTTTTCTTTTTCTTCTCTTTTTCTTTTTTTTTCTCTTCTTTTTTTTTCTTCTTTCTTCTTCCTTTTTCTTCTCTCTCTTTTAATACTTTTTCTTTTCTCTTTTCCCTTACTTATCTTTCACGCTTGTCTTTCTGATCTTTGCTACTGATTCCAAAAGAGGGGTATGAAAGAAAACAAATAAGGCTCAAAGGGGTAACGAAGGATAAAGTATTTAGATAGAAGAACAAAATGCCTTCGTCATTCCAATCTCAAAAACATGCCAAGTACAATAACATAATTAAACAAACCGAGGAACACATTTATAACATCTTTTGATTGTACCAGACTTGATAACCATATCCACACATTCGCCTTCTACATCTGTCAACTACAAAGCACCAGTGGGCAACACCCTCACTCTCATTACCACGAATGGACCCTGCCAATTTGAGCAAACCTACCCTTAGCTTCAATCTGATGCGGCATGATGCATTAATATAGGTTTCCTTTATGTTCTATCTGCCCCAGTTTCACACAATTCGGGCTTGAAGTGATCTCAAAATGCCCTTACTTATTTCCCTCAAATGTCCCTATCATCTTCAAAAATTGTTTCATTGCTTCCTGACTAAACTGACTTTTAAAGATCTGGCTGAGAATTATGCGTGCATGTCATGTCACTAGAACTAGCATGAAAAGAACTGTAAAAGGAGAAGAGAACTAAAAAAATGACCAGAAATAGCAGAAAACAGAGAATTGCATTAAACAGATGGTGGAAGGGTTTGAACAGCAAAACAAGCAAAATAACCTAGGGTACAACCCTAAAACAAACCAAGATAACACTAAATGAGATACTACGACTAAAGGAACTAGACAAAATAAAAGGATAGAAGGGTTTGAGTCACAAGACAATGTCCGGATTACAACCCTGAAATAACCCGGACAACAGAAATGACAACAAACTAAGCCACCAAAGCTCCTCTCCGACTGACCAAGCAATGGAGCATCTTTCCAATTACCAAGCACGGTATCTTAGCCACTGTTCTGCATCAACAATACTAGGAACTTCACAAGTCTTCATCACATTGTTCTTAACAAATTGCTTTTGGGTTCCCTTTGCCTGCTCGTTCTTAAGATCAACCTCTGATAGCGCTGAAAGCTTGGTAGCACGTGGGCCTCCGAGGCTCCCAGAAGAATTCTCACATTCCTTTTCAAAATAAATCATACCCACCATATGCGTCTCATTATGCACAAGAGATGGACTTTGGCTAGTGTCTGCTGCATTTGGACTTTGCACGACAATGTCGCCTGCATCAATAAGCTTCTGAATCGTATTCTTCAGATTCCAACACTTCTCTATGTCATGCCCCGGGGCATCTGAGCAATATGCGCACCTTTGAGAAAAATCAAACTTCTTTGGAAGAGGGTTTGGCATTTTTTATCTGAATCGGCTTCAACATGTCCAATTTCCTTAGCCTCTGGAATAGATTGGCATATTGTTGGCCCAAGATTACTTAAAGTTTTGAAGAATGACAAACGAACTCAGTAAAGGACCAGGTTCATCTAAGGAGACACAGTTGTTATGGGCCATACACATGAGATACACGTGAAGAAGATAAGTCCTTCAGATCAAGCAGCAATATCTTGATGAATATCTTCTGAACTGATCGGAAAGATTGCATATAGGATAAGGAGTTGAAGTCTCCTTATGAAAAGAGAATTACATCCGGATCAAGAATATGGATTAGGAGTTAGAGTTGTTCTTGGACTCGAATTGTCAAAAGATCCACAATTCGAGTTCTGATCAAACTCTGATTACTAACTCTATAAATATAACGATTGTTCTCTTTTACAGGTGTATGCACATATGCAGAAGCTAAGCATATTTGAGAGCAAAAAGATCAAGTCTGATTTGCAAGCAACATATGTGAGATACAAGTGTGCACGTCTGAAGCTACATGAACTAAGATAGAAGAACCAGTTTCATCATTGTGTTTATTCTAAGTCTAGTTCAATTGTAGTAGGTTTTCATATTGTACCTTTCAGCTTTCCTAGAAGCAATTGTATTAGGTACTCTGAGTATTCAAGTTAGAGTTAACTTAAAAGTGTTGCAACAGTTGACGCTGTGTGCTACACTGGCATTAGAGTTAATCCTTAGGTTTACAAAGAGTTTTGTAAATGCAGTTTTTGGCTCAGTGATTTTAGTGGAGTTTGGGAAAATCCTACTGAGTAGTAGGTCGTGGTTTTTTCACCTTTTGAGCCAGGTGTTTTCCACGTAAAAATCTCTGTGCACTTTACTTTCAGTATTTATTATTCCGCAAACTGCTGTAGTTAGAACACTTAGAAGAACCAGGTTCTTCTAACGCGAAAATTAGGTACCACACAAATCACCCCCCCTCTTGTGTGGTATTGACGTTTATAACATCAATTGGTATCAGAGCGGGTGATCCTTGAAGTGGTTAACACCTTAGGAAAAGATCAACATGAGTGCACCACCTGGGAACTGGGAAGGGCAATCCACTGCCAGGCCTCCTCTCTTCAATGGCCTCTACTACTCCTGGTGGAAAAACAGAATGAGGGACCATATAATGGGCGAAGACTATGAGCTTTGGGATATCATCATTGATGGTCCTTTAGCCACAACAAAGAAGAATGCTAAAGGAGTGGATGTTCCAAACACAAGAGTAGATTGTACTGCTGAAGATCTAAGGAAATGGGAGAAAAATGCAAAAGCCAAGAAATGGTTAGTGTGTGGACTTGGTCCTGATGAGTACAGCAAGATTCAAGGCTGTACTACTGCCAAGGAGATTTGGGACACTTTACAAGTGGCTCATGAAGGAACACCTCAGGTGAAGAGGTCAAG
>NC_031998.1:274539-335992 GCF_001879085.1 Nicotiana attenuata
CACGACAATGTCGCCTGCATCAATAAGCTTCTGAATCGCATTCTTCAGATTCCAACACTTCTCTATGTCATGCCCCGGGGCATCTGAGCAATATGCGCACCTTTGAGAAAATCACACTTCTTTGGAAGATGGTTTGGCATTTTTATCTGAATCGGCTTCAACATGTCCAATTTCCTTAGCCTCTGGAACAGACTGGCATATGACTCTCCCAACGGAGTGAAGGTTTTCTTCTTCCGTAGCCTCTCGTTCTTAAATGCTTGATTGGGACGGAAACCTGATCTAGGGGGTTTCGGTAGGCTCGTGGGGGTAGATAGGCATTTTGTGGAGCTGGGTACTGGGAAAGTGATGTGCGACTTTGGGAGTTCTGTGGAGAGAAGTGGCATCGGGGAGGGTCATCTGGTGCACAAGGATATCCACGGGGACGATGTCGAGGCTGAAAGTGTTGAGCAGGAATGCCTAGCGGATCATCTTTTCTATTTCTCTTTCTTCCACCCAAACTTACTGGGATGTTCTGAATGTCTTTCGTAGTATCTTTCAATGCCGAACAACTCATGATTTTGCCTGACTTGATTCCCTCTTCTACCATCTCCCCCATTTTTAACACATCATTGAAAGGCTTTCCCAAGGCCGGGATCAAATGACTGAAGTAAGTGGGCCCCTGGGCTTGTAGGAAAAGCTCAACCATTTCTTCTTCACCAATCGGGGTACTGACTCGAGCAGCTTGCTCCCTCCATCTGAGCCCAAACTCCCTAAAGCTTTCCTCCGACGTCTTTTCCATTTTAGATAGGGAGGAGCGGTCTGGGGTAACACCTGATTTGTATTGAAAGTATCGAACAAAATCTTGAGCCATGTCACCCAATGTAGGCCACTTACCAACATCTTGATGATTATGCCATTCCAAAGCTGCCCCAGTCAAGCTTTTACTGAAATATGCCAATAACAAGTCATCTTCCTCCCCAACATTTCTCATTTCACTGCAATAAACTCTCAAATAGGCTACCGGATCTCCACACCCATCACACAAGTTAAATTGTGGCACTTTAAATCCCGCGGGCAGGCGAACGTCAGGGGACACAGATAGTTCTTTGCAAGCCATGCTACCCTGGTCTCCCATTCCTTGCTTGTTCCTTATGGACTGTTCTATGCCTTTCAGCCTCCTGGGTATCCCATCTCGCCCTTCTCTTCCTGTGACTTTTTCATTTTCAGCATGAAGCTCATCTCGGGAGCTCTTCTTGTATGAATCAAGAACCTTGTGGGCAACCTTTGAGGGGTAATATTGGGCATCATGGGCTTTGAGTGGGTTTTCATTGTTGGGGATAGTGGATATGACTGGAGGGCAGTTTTGGGGAGGGGTAATTGGAGGATGAGTGATGGAGCTACTAGGGTGGTTGGGAAAGTTGTGATAAGCGGGAAAATCTGGAGAGTATGGGGAATCATCTGGCACTATGACCGGAGTTTGGGTAAGGGTAGCATCTAGGAAGGTAAGTGGTGGCGGGGGTGGTGCCTTCCCAGTCATCCAAGCCCGGTACATGTCCGCCATGTGTTGTCTTAGCATCCTCACCTCTTCAACCAACCCATTGTCCTATTCAACTAATTGCTTTCGGGCATCGGTATCAACCAACTCAGTTTCGTTGTTGTCTGCCATTGCCTTTTGACTTTATGTTGTAGAGAAGAGTTACCACTTTAAACCACAACCAACCACCCTTCTGCTATGAATATAACAAAATGAAGCCATCATGTTAGCATTAGGGCATTTAACATAAGATAATCTCACTTTATGTGCAATGCACCTAGCCACAGTTATTGGTTTTAAAATGACTTCGAGGGTACAAAGGTCAGTTGGCATCATCCCAATTTGTCTATTTGAATCTTCTTTTTTCTCTCTTTTTTTTCGCACTTCTTAGCTCGCTCATTTTCCTTCCCTTATTTTTTTCTTTCTGATTATCGCTCTTTTCTTCCCGCTCATTTCTCCCATCCCATGATTTCACCACCTTTTTCCTTCCTTTTTTTCCTTTTTTTTGCCTTTTTTTTCTTTTCCTTTTAATAAAATGATTCGATCGAACCCTATGTGAGTTGCCTATGTATCATGACCCCGCATGAATCAGATCTTTGCGTAGTTCTGGAAGATCTGGAATAAAGGAAACGAACATTCTCATATTTTTTTTGACCTTAATGACTACTCTAATAAGAAAAGAGAAATAAAAGAAACAAATCTCTCTTTTTTTTTTTTGCTGAATTTTCTAGACTTAATGTTCTATATTCTATTCTAAACTCAAGCTTAACGGGCATGTTTTTTTTTTCTTTTTTTTCCCTTTTGACACAAATTCTCTATTAAGGAAAAATCTTAGAAGAGAAAAATATTTTTGACTCTTTCTTTTCTTAGGAAGGAAATCATGTTGTTTTTATTTTCTTCTATGTACAATGTCCTAAAGCTCTAATGAAAATAAAAGAATTTTTTTTTTATTTTTCATTAGTTTCCCAAAGAAGAACCTCAAAAGAAAATCTTTTTGGAATTTTGAATTAATACCTTAAAGAAAACCTTTTAAAGAGGTACTAAAGAAAATTCTCTTCTTTTTGAATTTTTAGTCCTAATATACTAAAGGAAGTATAAAAATAATTTATTTTTTTTAATTTCTTGATACTAATTTCCTAAAATAAAACCACCTCAAACTTTCTTTTCTTTTTTTTTTTTGATTTCTAGGACTAGTATTTCTAAAGAAAATTCCAACGGAAATATAAAAACGCAAAGTATCTTTTTTTTTTTTTTTTGATTTTTGTGTTACACCACACCTTTTCAAATACAAAATAAAAGGTACAATAACAAAAACTCGACATTACTGTACAAAACTAGAAAGTAAAAGACGACATAAAAAAAAACATGCTCAAAACATAAAAAATAAAATAAAATAAAACTAAAAAAAATCTCCTTAAGCAACTCCTGAATGCAGTGGTCCTGGGTATCTGTCATGCTCAAACTCCGGTAAGTAAATCCACTCCTGTATGAGAAAACATAAACCAACACTATGTGAGACAATAACATTCCCTACTAGACACATGCAAGACATGGTTGCGATTATATTTTCTAAAATTAACCTATGTGGCTAAAAGTGCAAGATTTGGCTAAGACCCCGCGAAGCCAAGAACTTAAGATTTACTAGGAATACCGGACCCTATGTGGGTTGCCTACGTATCACGCCCCGAAAGACGAGAATCAGGTATGCGTAGTTCGGGCAGATTGGATATGGTTGAGAATTAAAAAAACAACTAATTTAGAGAAAACATATTTTTTGCTTTTCCTTGAAAAATGATGAAACATGCAAAATCTTTTTGGATTTTCTTTCTCTTTTGTTTGATTTTTTGATTTTTCGAAAAATGATGCAAAAGTGCAAAATCTTTTTGAATTTTTTATTTTTCTTTTTTTTCCTCTCTTCCTTAACAAAAATGTGACAGAAAACATAATTGAGCCCAACTCGCTTTATCTTCACACTTCACTCTCTCTTTTTTCTTTTTCTTTTTTTTCATTTTTCACTATTTTTTCATTTTTTTTCATTTGCCCTCAGCTATCCTTGGTCCGCCAAATGACCCTTTTAACCTTGAATAAATGCAACATGTAGCACATATGATGCATCAAGATGGTCTGTTATTTTGGGTACACCTGTCCTAGACGGACCCAACCCCTGTGTTGAGTCCCCTAAGTCAAATGCACATGATGCAAACAAGCGTTCCTACTAGGGATCCGGCATGAGGTTTTGTTATTCTAGGTTTAAAAACCTGGGTTTATTTGTTCTAGACCTGGCTTACCCGAGCGGACAGCTCGAGCCGGGGGGGAGGGGGGGCAGCGTACCGGGAATACAAAAGCTTCACCGGCTTTGCAACTTGTCCGAACCTCGTTCTAAAAAGGGATAAGACTCTAGACAGAAGAGAAGTCACACGAAGTGCACCCTTCTCCATGATTTAGAAGACTCAGAGAGAGGAAGGGTTTCGTAACAGTTTATATACAGTTCACAGAATATCAAAGCGATAAAAGCAACACTTAGCACATTAGGCCCAAACATGTAACAAAATCAGATAATAAATAAAGCCAAATATAACAATTTATCTAAGCTCGAATTCTGAACCCTGAACCAGAAGTTCTGGGTTCTTGTCCCCAGCAGAGTCGCCAGAGCTGTCACACATCCTTTCCCTTACACCCTCGTAAAGGGAGTATAAAGGGAGTTATTTCCAACTTGAAGTGACAATCGAAACGGGATTTATTTATTTAAAGAATTCAGAGTCGCCACTTGGGAGATTTATGGTGTCCCAAGTCACCGGTTCAAATCACGAATCGAGGAAAGGATTGACTCTGTTTAACAGTCCGCGAACCAGAAATCCGGGTAAAGAATTCTGTTAACCCGGGAGAAGGTGTTAGGCATTCCCGAGTTCCGTGGTTCTAGCACGGTCGCTCAACTGTTATTATTGGCATAGTTATCTGATTTTAGAAACAATTTAAACCTATGTGCATTTTTACTTTTAACCGCTTTTATTCATTTTTAAAAGAAGATTTAACGTCGTCTAAAACATGTCTTTGGATCACGTCACATGAAATGCACCCGTAATCCGAAACACATTTTATTCAACGTTATAAGGATTTGGATCTGGGTCACATGAAATGCACACCCGAGTTTAGGAAAGTAATATTATTAAAATGACGCGCCTAAGGCAACTATGCGAGGGCCATGGAAATTCGCTAAATGGCACGCCTCGACTTCTAAGGTTGAGTTTAAAATTAATTAAAACGAGGGCCACGCAATTGTCATTTTTGTTTGGCATGGCGCACTTCAATTATTCTAAAAGATTTCTAAACTAACTCACGAGGGTCATAAAGCACTTGGTATTGTAGTATGGTGCATCTCCCAACTTTATTATTATATTTTTTTAAAAAAAACTGATTTGCCGCTCGAAATTTATTAGCAGAGATCGAACATTAAGCTGTAGTTCAAACCCGACCCATCAAACCAACATTCACGAAATCCATACAATAATTCGGGATTTGAGCCTAATGGGATGTTCACCTCTGAATAGAAGAGACGCCCAAAGGCAGGAGAGGGACTGTCGTGATAGTCCTCAACTGGGCTAGCGTTAGCCCACTCCTCAAAACCAAACCCCTGCCCAGTCAATTAATGCCAAGGAACTATAAGGAAAATAGGGAATTGGACTGATTCATTTATTTCTAAATTTTAACTAATTGAATGTGAACCAACCCTGCAAAATTATGAATACTAACACTCAGATTACTTTAAGCCCAACCCAACATGAAAAGTCCAGCAATGAAATCTCCATTCGAATCCCCACAGGTACAGAATCTCAGAAGTAAACTTATTATACCAAACAAATGGGCTCATTCGACAAACACTGGCCCAAGAGGGCCCAAATCCCTGTAAGCCTAACCTTGAATAACCACTAAATTAAACCTACAATTACTGAACACTGAAGAACTGATTAGGATTTAACTAAGGGTCATTTAAAATCTAACCACACTCATAGGACAACCACTCCTGCCACAGGAGTTAATACTTGTAAAAAATACTAATCATATAGTCATTTTCATGCTCACTTACTATTCCCTTTGTTCTATTTCCTACTTAAACCATGACACTCAAAACAGTATCTGCTTCATTACACACAATTGATTATCAATAAGACCATATGAATTACAAGCCTGACATGTTTGTTTTTGGAATTCCTATAACTATTCAAGTATAAAACAAGGAGACTAACACTTTTACTATGATGGTCATGACTCTCATTCTGAACTCATTTGAATGCAACAGCCATAATCCCATACCCAATTACCAAAAAATTAGACTTATTAACCAAGCTAAACCAGTTGAATCAGTACATAATAGCAAACTAATATTGACTTTTACCCAATTCAAATGGCAAACAAAGCTAAAAATAGATACTAGTCTTTAATAAATCAAGCAAGAGTCTAGGTAATTTCAAACCAATATACAATGACAAAACTAAGTTGCAGAAAACCTAACACTAAGGAAATTATAGCTGAAACATAAATGAACGAACACATGCTGGAAGCTTCTTGTTTTTCATTTCATTGCTTCAGATCTACATTCACAAACAATAGAGCTTTAGGTGTGTACCTGGAAATTGAGAAGAAATCAAGAGGTAAGGGGGTCAGTGATCTACAGCAGCAGAACAACAATAAAATTCAACACCTAGACCCAGTAAAACAGCAGAAATAGCCAACGAAAACCAATGGAACAGTAAATACCCAACAGAATTTAACCCGAAGCTTGAAGAAATCCAAATTTAAGCCATCTCAATCTCGGAAGGAATCAAAGATGTTTCAATCACTAAAAATTTCAACACTCAAAGCAGAGAAATCAATGGAATGCAGTTTTTGTATTTTTCTGGATTTTCAGCTCTTAAAATCTGACTTCAGCTGCAAGTAGCAATGCCTTTATAGGCAAACTACTAGGGCAGCCTTAGGGGTTTTGTTTTTTCATTTTAGTCCTTTCTCAGTTTTCCTTTTTGCTAGTTAGTCCCTTATTTTATGACTTGCTAACCAAGTAAGCATATTGTGCAGCTTCTGAGAAGCTTCTCAGGTAGTTACTGAGAGATTCCTTAGGTGAATTATCCCAATTACCCCTTTGTGACCCTGTTTTTTACTCCTTAAACCTCAGGCCAAACATGGGTCAAAATGACCCAATAACCTAAGCCCAATTTGGGCAGGCTGATCTTGCAAGCGGATCAGAAACATCCCAAAGCCCAATCAACACAATTATCCAAATATATTCTGTGAGCACTGAAATGGCCTCAATCGAATTAAAAAGAAAACCCAGACTAACTGACTTATTAACTATTGAACCTTAACTAAATTAACAAATTAAAACTAAACTAGTTAATGTACTAATTACAGAGAAAGATTTTAAACTAACATGCATGAAAACAAGTCTGGAAATACTAGAAAAAAATAGGGGAATCAAGAAAAGAGAAATGAGCAGAAGATAAAAGAAACAAAGAAAATGACATGAGGAAAAGATAACAAAAGAAAAAGAGAAAAATACCTAAAAATGAAACTCGGACAATAAGGAATTGGAGAGAGCCTTCGAATCTTCGACATTTAAACCGAGTTTGACGTTAATCATGTGTTCTTATGGATAAAATCAGAGTCAGCATAAATCTTCAACGAATCTCGGCTTTGAGGTTTTAGGGTTCGGACTTAGATTCAAGATTCGAACATTTTGGGATAAATTCTATGGACAAGAGTTTGAGATTGGGGAAGAGGGGACCATGGGGATTCTGGGGTGTTAGTTTGGAGTGAATTGGGACCGGCGATGCCGGCGGAGAGAACAAGGGCGGCGCTAGGGTTTCCTATCAAATCAAGATTCGAGACACTCCAAGGAGTTTCGAGGGAAGGTGATTGAAGATTTGGACAGAGGGAGTGGAGGAGAGTATTTGGTGTTATTTTGGGTGGTGATTGGAGGCGGCGCCGCCGGTGATGGTGGTGGAACTTCAGGCGGCGGCTAGGGTTTCTGAGCGGGTCTCTGAGAGGGGTGTGAGAGAGTGACGAGAGATGGGGTAGGGGGTTCGGACAGTCTTATACTCAAGACTCTTGAGTTCACAGCCGTTGGATCTGGAGACCTCGACGGTCCTGATCAGACTTGGATTAAACGTGGTCGTTTTGGGGTTTGGGCGATTGGACCGATTCAGGGGTTATTGGGCTGTGGGCGATTTGGACCGGATTGGGGATTAAATGATTTGGGCTTGTGGGATTTTAATCAAAGTAGCCCAAACAGAATTTCCTTCTCTTGCTTTCTTTTCTTTTCATTTTTTATTCTAATTTCTTTTTAAAATTCTTCTATACTAAAATTAAAAGAAACCTAAATTAGTCCCTAATCAAATTATCCTCCAAATAACAATTACCACCAATAATTAAGAACAAAATTAAAGGAAAAACTACCAAAGTTCGAAAATTAAAATTAAAAGTGCAAAAATAACTATTTTTTGTGATTTTCCCCATTTTTATAAAACAACTTAATTACTAATTAATTCTTAAAAATGCAAAGTCGAATCCTAAATGCAAATGCGACATATTTTTGTATTTTTATTACTTAAATGAAATAAACATGCACAGACAATATGCAAACAATTAACAAAAATCCTATGAAAATTCTACAAAAATTGCAAATAATGGGAAAATTTATTTCTTGAGTTTATGGGAGTAATTCACATAGGGAAAAAATCACGTGCTCACAGGGCTCAGTAGAAGGAAAATAGTAAAACACTTAAGAACAAGTAGAAAAATATAGTAGGCGAGACATAACAGAACATGGTAGAAAAGCATACACGAACATAGTATAGAAAACATAGTAGAAGAACATACGAGAACATGGTAGAAGAAAAAGCACAAGAGCACAGTAAAAGCATACGAGATCATAATATAGGAAAGCACAGTAAGAGAAGCATATAAGAACATGATACAAGAACACAGTAGAGACAAATACACACGAATGACAAAGAAAAAATCATAAAAACACTTAAACACTTTTCAGAAAACCCTAAGCCGGAAAAGAAAGATTTTGATTGTGATTTTGAAAGAAAAGTTAGGGAAATCGTTTGAAAACTCAGGGAAAGCATAGATGCACCAGAGATCTAAAGAAATCGGAGAAAACCTCGAAAGGTTACGGTTTCAGAAGAACCCTAGAAATGAGAAAGGCTTTGAGAGGTCACCGATCTGCGTCGGAGAGGTCAGAACCAGGCTCAAACAACCATGGTACGCCGGAGAAAGGCCGGAGATGACCCTGAGACCTCGAATCGATGGTGGTCTGGGTTCAACCCTTCATAGTCAGGCCTCGAATCTTCAGGTATCAGGCACGTAAGAGCACCAGGATATAGGTGTAAGACTCCTATAGCTTTGATGGCCATAGATTCCGGTGGATTTCAGGGCGGAGGTGGCTAGGGTTAGAGAAGGTTCGAGAGTGTTTGAGAGAGGGGAGGGTTTCAGAGGCGGCGGATAATTGAAAAATGATTTAGGGTTGGGGAATTTGGTAAATTAAAAAAGGAAAGAATGCGTGTGAGTCGTTGATCTGTTAGATCAACGGCTGGGATTAAAAGAAGAGGTTCGGGCAGGTTATTTGAGTGGGTCAGGGGCGGGTAATTTAGGAATTTGGCCGGGTAATTTAGGATTGGGATTGGGTTTAATTGGGGTGTTGTTTTAGGCTAACATTGAAATGGTTAGGGCTAGTATTTAAATAGCCATTTTTCTCTTTTTATTTTATAAAAATAGCAAAATAATTTCTGAAAACAAATTAAAGGTACTACATTAATTAATAATGTATAAATATTGAATTAAAAGTATTGGAATCAATTTTACAATTATAAACGCAATTAATTCTTAAAATAGGCTAATATTGCAATTACATGCAATTTAGCTTTAAAATACTAAATAAATTTGTAAAAAATGTGCAAAAAATTACCTTATCTATATTTTGGTATAAATATGAAAATACAATAAATGAATCACAAAAATGATCATTTTGGGAATAATTATTGATTTTATATTGATAAAATAGGGCAATAAATCGATTTAAAAAACATAATAAAACACCAGCCATACGTATATATGCATACATATGCTATTTTCAAAGGTATTTTGCATATAAAAATATATGGGGAAAATTTGGGTATCAATATTCCGGCTATGTTATTGTTAATTAATTTGGTTATCTTTCGTTTCCATTCGTGTTTCCCTTTATTGTTTATACTGATTGTAGTTTGTTCTTTCCCTACTGTTGATATTACCTTGTCATCGTTAGGTTGATAGTTTATTATCATATCCTGTTCAATTTATTTGACCAGTAGGTGTCTGGACTATTCCTTGTCACTACCCCACCGAGGTTAGTCTTGATACTTACTGGGCACCGCCGTGGTGTGCTCATACTACACTTCTGTATATTTTTGTGTACAGATCCAGGTATTTATCGGCAGTAGCTGTGCGGGTCGTTGCGGTGGAGACTAAGGGTAAACCTGCTACAACGTTCGCAGGCCTCGGAGTCACCTTCATTTGTACTTATTTCCAATTGTTCCTTTTGTTTCGGAACAATGATGTATTTATTTGTATAACTACTCTTATAAAGGCTTGTGACTTGTACCACCGGTTTTGGGAAGTGTAATTTGTTTAGAGTAAATCAATTTAAAGTTGGTAAATTTCAATGTTATTTGCGATAATGTTAGGCTTACCTAGTTTAGAGATTAGGTGCCATCACGACTCCTTCAGAGGGATTTTTGGGTCGTGACAAGGTTGTATCAGAGCACTAGGTTCATAGGTGCTACGAGTCACAAGCAGGTTTAGTAGAGTCTTGCGGATCGGTGCGGAGACGTCTGTACTTATCTTCGAGAGGCTACAGAACTTTTAGGAAATTCCACTTCTTTCATTCCTTATCGTGCGATATGGATTCAGCTCGAGGTATATAACTTATGTTCCTCTACATCCACTCGTATATGATATTACGCTCTCAGTGTCCGCTATGCGCCAGTGGTTCGTGATGCTACAAATGGGCTACGAAGGAGTCGGGGATGCTCAAGCATTGTCTCAACGTGTCGCCCGGACTGAAGATACAGAGGCATTGAGAGACTATTCAATTGTTCATATGGAGGCGCAACGGTTTCAGAAATCTGGTTGATAAGTGCGAGCTTCGGAAGGTCTAATTGGTTTACTAGTCGTCGCAATTGTACAAGGTTGCGAGGTAGATGTTGATTGAGGACGGCCGGTGGTATTGGGGTACCTTGTGATTGGTGTTGTGCGAGCTGTGAATGTTAGCTCTGCGGATCATCAAATGTTGTTTTCTATGGCTTCGCGCTAAGTGGAGGAGTCCACTAGCGGCGTTCAGATTGCCGAGTCAGATTTACACCGGTTTGGCCTGAGGGATGATATTGGGGCTTTGATGGGGATATTGCTTATCTACTATCCGAGGAAATGGTTCAGTTCGTTAGTGATGGGGTCAGCATGGCAATGGAAGTAATTGGTCATTTTGAATGGGAATTCTCTACTGGCATTTATGGCATCACTCTTAGAGTGTGACTCAGTTGAGTTGGGGAGGTGTAGTCCTAATGTCTTAGTGGCGTGTGGGCGGACCTCGGGGGGGTTCTCGATGGTTCGACAAAGGCTTAAATTGGCTGTCTACTATAGGCGTAAGGAATATATGGTACATTGTGACGTTCTACTGGATAGGTATCAGAAATTAATAGAGTGTTGACTTTGTTGGCTATCATATGTGAAGGGTGTGCATTTTGGAAGGGACCTTGAGTTTTTGTTTGCGGGTGTGTGGCTAGCAGCATGGTGATTAATGGGTTTTGAGGCTTTCGGGGTTCATGTTTTGATATGCGGCCAGAAATCCTATATGGGTGCTTCAGCAGAATAATAGGGTGTGAGTGATATATCAACCGTTTGATTTGCGTAGTTGAGTTGGGTATGGAAATTTTGGTATTCCTGAGATTTGGGGCTAGATGCCCTCATGAATGGACTATTTCCTGTTTGCGAATCTTGAAGAAATGTCGAGAATGGAATAATTAATGGCATGTGTTATCAGTAAGTTGTAGTGGATCTTTTTGAAGCATACTTATCTAATTAGGAATGATCAGAATTTGGTTGGGACTATTTGAAAGCTCAATGAGAATATGTGTTTGTATCAGATCAAGTTTGTGTGCTCCTGTGAGATTGCCATTTTGGTTATGCTATCAGGCAGAATGGATATTAATTGTGCCCTTAGCCTATGTTATGTGCTACTTTTTTGTGATGTGCTAGGCGGTGAGGTTGTATGATTATCCCCCACGCATGTTGTGATTTCATTTAGGCCTTATGGCGATGCGGGCGAGATAGCCCTCGTGAGGTTGATTTGTTCATAGTACCTTATATGTGATTGCTTCTCTCCTATATTTTATTACTTTTATTCATTGTCCCTACAGTTTTACCTGTGCACTCTGCAGTGCTTGATATCAGTATTCATATGTTCAATGACCCCGAACATTTTGACTTGATGAGTATTTGGGAGCGGGCTGCACGCTGCAGTGGATGTTATGAGGGATACCCTTTCCTTGTGTTTATTTGGTATTGTGTTTTCCCTCTGTGGGGCGATTTAATGGAAAAAATATTTATACTTTTGTTGTTACATATGTTGTACTTGTTAGATAATTCTTATACCTTGCTTTCCTTTATTTGTGCTGCATAATTGAGTCATTGCTGGTTTGGTGTACGAGCTGTGTGGTACGAGAATCCGTGTGGTTACGTGATGAGTTGTTAGTTGGGCTTTTTGTATTGGCTGAGATGAGGTTTTTAGACCTGAGGTTTGAACTATGGAATTGGGGATGAGGAGTGTTTGGAAGTATGAGGGTGTTTTTGCTAAGATTTGGGTAATGGCCCTTGGCGGGCGAGAAAGTTTCGTGACTGGTGGACTTCATGGGCGGCTATGAGTTTCCGCATGTTTCATTATCGTGGGCAGTCTTGTGGAAGTCCGAAACAAGGTTGTATTCAATGTGAAGTATATTGCCGGCATCCAAGATGTTATTTGAGCAGCTATGGTGGTCAGAGGTTATTGCTTCGAGTATTTGAGCTGCGTGGATCAACATGTGATTGTATTCTGGGTTGGAATTTTCAGCTCGATTCAGCTTGTTCGGCTGTACTCAGTGTGATGATGTGGAATTCGGGTCCTATGATAAATTTCAGATGTTGAGGTTTGGGTACTATTCTAAGGTTATTGACAAAGGAGGAGATGGGACCTTCACTTAAGTGGCATTGTCAGTTCTGCATGGGTTGGGTGATGGGGAATCACCCCCGGGTGTATGTATGAAGAGCTCATGCAGTGGTTCAATGGCTTTGGAACGACTCCGGGCACGTTCGAGGACGAACGTATGTTCAAGTGGAGGAGGATGTAACGACCCGACTGGTCATTTTGAACAATTGCATCCGGTTCGGCAGTTTGAGTTCAAGAGTAGCTTCACATTATGTATATCGACTTGTGTGTAGGGCTGGATTCAGATTTCGGATGAATCGGAGTCGAATTGGAAAGAAGGAATATAGTCCTGGAAGCTTAAGCGAAGAGAATTTGACCAGAATTTGACTTTTGAGTAAACTGCTTCGGAACGAGTTTTGGATGATGTCAGTAGTTTCGTATGGTGATTTTGGACTTGGGCGTGTATTCGGATTTGGGTTTGGAGGCCCGTAGGGTAATTTGAGGCATTTTTGTGAAAGTTGGAAAAGTTGAAGTTTGGAAAAAGGAGAGGTTTGACCCATAGTTGACTTTTATGTTATCAAGGTCGGAATGCGATTCCGAAAGTTGGAACAACTCCGTTATGTCATTTGGGACTTGCCTGCAAAATTTGGTGTCGTTTCGAGTTGATTTGATATGGTTCGGACGCTTGGTTGCAATTCTAGAGGTCCTTGAAGTTCATAGTGATTTTCATGCGTTTGGGCATCTGATTCATGGTCTTAGCGATGTTTGAAGTGATTTGAAAGTGGGGCTAAGTTCGTATGATGTTATGGGATGTGTTGGTATATTTGGTGGAGGTTCCGGGGCCTCGGGTGTGTTTCGTGGTGAATTTTGAGCAAGTTCGGGAATTTTGATACTCTAAGATGGTTCTGGCACTTTTGGGAGTGCGGACCGCACCAAATTTATGCGGACCGCAGAGGAGAGTGCAGACTGCACTAAAATTTTGCGGACCTCAGTGCGGAGCGCATAATTTCGTGTACGGCCGGACATCAAGGTGTTCTGCAGGATCGCTGGTCCGACTTCGGTAGCTTGTATCTTTTGATATACAAGGAATTTTGAGATGATCCAAAAACGAAAGTTGTAGTCCTTCGTGTCTAGTTTCCAGAAAGGTAAAGCAATTGCAATTTGGACATCTGTAGAGAAAGTTATGGCAAAATACTAAAGTATGTCACTGCAGTCAACATTCTCCACGGTAGCGGTGGATTTACCGCGGTCAGCGGTGGTTTTTTTGTGGTCAGCAGTGATGGAAATCTGGGAGGTGCACTATATATACGAGGTTTAGGGTTTTATTTCATATTTTGACCTAGACAGCTCGTATCTTAGCAATTTTTTGAAGGTTTTCCAAGAAATTCATCAGGGTAAGTGATTCTAACTCGGATTTGGCTAGAATACATGAATCTATCATTGAATTCATCATTTGATTCGTGATTTGGGATGGAATTTGGGAAAAATTTGTGAAGTTCTTCAAAAATGTAAAATGATGATTTGAAGGACCAAATGGTACCGGAATTGGATAATTTTGGTATGGGTGAACTCGTATCGGAATGAGTATTTGATTTTTGTAAATTTTGTTGGGTTTCGAGGTTCGGGCTCGGGGAGTTGACTTTTTTGCAAATTGTATAAAAGTCATAGTTTTTTTAATTGGAATTATTTTCTCTTGCATTGTTAGATGTATTCAAGTCGTTTTTGGCTAGATTGAGCCGAGCATTGATGAATTGATAAAGGAAAAGCTAAATTGAGTATTGAATTGGCCGGATTGAGGTAAGTATCTTGCCTAACCTTGTGTGGGGGACTTCCCCTTAGGGTTTGAGTCTTCTATGCTAATTGTAGTCCGTGCACGCGAGGTGACGAGTGTGTGCTCGGACTTATTTGTGGGAAATTTTCCTCTAGGGTTCTTAGGTCCTTATGTTCATTATGCGCAAAATGTTCCATCATGCTTGAGTTTCCTAATTGCTTAAATTACCTCTATATGCTCCGTATGATATTGCTAGTTTTCCTCTAATTCTTACGTGTTACTTGGCCCCTAATTGCCTTAATTGAAGTGATTGCCTTCCTTATTATTTTGATACTTCTTGATTGTGATTTCTCCTATGGCTTCGTGCAAATATGTTACATGTTCATTTGTTGTGGTTACCGGTGTAATTATTACGTGCTTATTATGTCTTATTGCTTTGTTAAGGTAAGTGTTTGGTCTAACCTTAGCTTGAGGGATTAGGAGTTTTGTCCTATTTGCTATATGTTATTTGTTGAGTACGACGTATTGGCACGGTGACGAGTATCTATACGTTGGTGTCAAGCATGCCCGTGAGTTTTTTGTTATGATTTATGTGACTCCGTTTGTATTGATCATGCTTAATGTGATGGTTGCTATTATTGAGCAAGGCTTGTGGAAAGAATATTGGTATTTGAACATAGAAGAGCATCGGCTCAAGTTGTAAAGTGAATCGTGGAAGTATATTGGTAATTGAACCTTAAAGAGCATTGGCTCAAATTGTGAATAGAGTTGTAAAGTAAATGTGAAAAAGGAAAGAGGTTTACGATAATTTCTCCCTTGCTGGGATGTTGTTGCTTTTTCGTATTGTTCCTTGCCGGGATTTTCATTGTGATTTTATTTGTGATTTCAATTATTTTCCTTGCCCTTATTGCTTGTGATTGTTGTTTGGGTGAGGAAGAGTGTTAAAGCACGAAGGGTGATGCCATGCATTGTTTTGTGAGAGAGTGTTAAAGCACGAAGGGTGATGCCGTGCCGCACGATGTACAATTCCGTGCCGATTATATTGATATTTATGGTGAGGACGAGAGTAAAAGCACGAAGGGTGATTCCGTGCAGATTATATTAATTCCTATGCCGAGGACGAGAGTAAAAGCACGAAGGGTGATGCCGTGCACATGTCCTTTATTTCCTGATTTTCTGTTGTTACTTGATTCTAATGTGATATTATTGATTCCCTTGCCCAAATTTCTTGTGATTGTTTCTTGGGTGAGGAAGAGTGTAAAGCACGAAGGGTGATGTCGTGCACGATATTTGTGAGAGTGTTAAAGCACGAAGGGTGATGCCGTGCATGTTACTTATGAGAGAGTGTTTGTCACGACCCAAAATCCACTAAGGGCCGTGATGTCGCCGGACACCACCGTCAGGAAAGCCAACCAAATTACTTAATTAAATTCTCGTTTTAATACTCTTGAAATCTATTTTTTCCCTCCAAATTTACAAATAAAAAGATAATCGCTTCAATTCAAATTAAATGATACGCAATTAATACAAAATACTTCATAACCATTCCAGAACCCGGTGTCATAAGTGCATGAGCATTTTCTAAGAATTTGAATAAAGTACAACAGCTGTCCGGAACACAAATGGACAGAAAGTAAATACAATTCTGAGAGAGACTATACTAGCTGCGGGCCGCCTCAAGGAAATACAGTTCACCTAGTCTCCGGGTCGCCCGTGCTGCTACACCCAATGGGCCAATAGAAATACATGTACCTGTGCAACAAAATGCACAACAAGTGTAGCATGAGTACGAAAACAACGTGTACTCAGTAAGTATCCCGCCTAATCTCGAAGAAGTAGAGACGAGATGGCAACTTTGACACTTACTAATGGTCAAATAATAATATTATTCAAGTGATGACTCACGAATTTATTAAGGACAGCAGTAGATTCAAATGAATTACTAAACAGGTAAAAGTTCCTCTTTATTAAAAGTCTCCGGATTCATAATCCATTAATTAATAATTATCTCAAATCGGGGAGAGCAGATAGCAATATCAATAAATCTCAAGGCAAGCAATACAAGCATGCACAACTCATGCCGAGGTCATACGGCCCGATCCAACATAAATGTAAAATGTGCACTGTCGAGGGTCGAGCGGCACGAACCATAGATGCATCTATTACCCCGCTCGCGAATCATACATGCGACGCGGTCAAATTTAAATAAACAATCACCCTGCTCGCGTACCATACATGCGACGCAGGTACACATAGAAATACATGCTTAAACAGCAAATTAAGAATTTTACGGGGAACATTTATCCCATTAGAAGCCAATTCTCTTTTAATGATTTAAAGGATAAAGTTTAATCCTCTTAGAAATTCATTTACCAATTCGATAGGATTTAAGAAATTCAACTGTCTATAAGATTACAATTATTCCAAGTATAGCATGCTTTTGGGTCCTAGACTACCCGGACTTACACATATTAGTAGCTATGCACGGAGTCTCGTCACCTCGTGTGTACGTAGCCCCCACAAATAGGAGCACATAACCAATTATTTCACCTATGGGGACAATTCCCTCTTACAAGGTTAGAAAGGAGACTCACCTCGCTCCGAAGATCCATAACCGACATTCCACGCCCTTCCGAAGATTTGAGTCGATGCTAAATGCTCCAAAACTAGCCAATGATTATGAAAAACCATTAATTTACGATAAACTACTCGTATTAATCTAATTTATAACAATTCCTAACCCCGATCGAAAAGTTTACAAAAATGCTCTCGGGCCCACGTGCCCGGATTCCAAAAATTTCGAAGATTAAGCTTACCCATAACTTCACGAACTCAAATATATAATTTACTCTCAATTTCATACCCAAAATCATGGTCAAATTACAAATTATCAATTTGCTAGGTTTTCCTCAAACCCCCAAATTTCTACCAATTTACATGCTAAAATCCATACATATTCGATATATTTAGTTCAAGATGCATGGGATTAGCTTACCTTATCGTTGATGATGAAAAACCCCACTTGAAGCTCTCCAAAATCGCCCACACCCAATGAAAAATAGGGGAAAATGACCAAACCCCCGATTTTTAAAAGAACCATTCTGTCTCCAGCACTTCCGCACCTGCGGTCACTTGACCGCTTCTGCGGTTCCACAGGTGCGAGCTTCTATCCGCATCTGCGATCCTCCTCCTAGGCTCCGCTTGCGCATCTATGCTTCCTCTTCCGCAGGTGCGGTCACACATCTGCGAGAAAACGACCGCATCTGCGGTCCCAACCTGGCCGGCCCCTTTCCGCTTCTGCGACTAGACCGCCGCAGGTGCGGTCCTGCTTCTGCGGCTGCTTGACCGCATCTGCGGTCCCTTCCCTTCTGATCCAAACCGCATTTGTGGCTCCTCTGGCCGCTTCTGTGTCTCCGAACCTGCGGCCCAAGTCTCGCAGGTGCAGTTATACTAGCAACTATCAGCTTCAGCCTTTCAAAAATTCTATTCTAAATCCGTTAACCACCTGGAATCCACCCGAGGCCCCCGGGACCCCAACGAATCATACCAACCAGTCCCAAAACACGTTACGGACTTACTCGAGGCCTCAAATCATATCAAACAATGCTTAAACCACGAATCGACCTCCAATCCAAACTTTATGAACTTTAAAATTTCAAACTTCTACTTTCGATGTTTAAACCTATCAAATCACGTCCGATTGACTTCAAATTTTGCGCACAAGTCATATTCGACATTACAAACCTACTCCAACTTTCGGAATCGGATTCCGACCCCGATATCAAAAAGTCCACCTCCGGTCAAACCTCTCAAAAAGCTTCAAATTTCTATCCTTAGCCAAATGGCTCCAAAATGCCCCACGGACATCCGAATTCACTTCCGATCTCGCTCCCAACTCCAGAATCACCTTAAGGAGCTACTCCTAGACTCAGAATCCAAAACGGACATCGATAACACTGAAATGCACTTCAACCCAAACTTATGAAATTTCTTCTAAAATGCTAACTTCCACAATATGCGCCAAAACGCTCCCGGGTCGCCCAAAACCCGATCCGGGCATACGCCCAAGTCCGAAATAATCATACGAACCTGTTGGAACCTTCGAATCCCGATTCCTACTTCATTTACTCAAAAATCCAATCCTAGTTAATTCTTTCAACTTAAAGCTTCCGAAATGAGAATTTCCTCTCCAAGTCAACTCCGAACTTCCCAAAATTTAATTCCGACCACGCGTACAAGTCATAATACCTGAATTGAAGCTGCTCATGGCCTCGAACTGCTGAACGGAGTGCTAGGGATCAAAATGACCGGTCGGGTCATTACATCCTCTCCCACTTAAACATACGTTCTTCCTCGAACATGCTAGGAACTGTGCTGGGGTTGTCTGGAATCACTACTTAATACCTCGTGCACCTACCCGTGCTACCACAACTCAGTTGGGCACATCAGCTCGATCAAATTTAAAGATAACCTCTTTCATTTAGGCAAATAAGCCTTGGAGCCCAATTTCAACATCCAAAATTTTTTGCCAGGCATGCTTTCGACATATGAATACCGTATCAATCACCACACGCTGTACCAAAACATGACTGCACACCCTTGCTAAATTCCCATGCACCCCATCATTGACAAGACCATAATAACACTCTCTGATCATAATAGTCAATATTTCCTAAATTTGATGCTTACAATGCACCCCATGACATATATAAGTCCTGTTCCAACTCTCGCAATGCCGCCACGACGGAAGGGATGTGTAGAAATTCATAACCAACTGCTGAATCAACGATTCATAGGCCCTATACTTCTGTCAAGAACCATCACCTCTTTCTGAACCAAATAATGGTCTTTGCTCCCTAATATACTTCATATATTCAGATTGCACTGATCCTAAGTCCAATGATCTCGTCTCACCCAGTACGAACTGCTCAGGCAATAAGCCACCCCGGACATGGTCAAAAGTCTCATATGATGCCGCAATATGCTAATAGGCTACCAATTCGAATGCGATACAAAAGGAAGATGAACTCCAAAAAGGAATTCCAATTACCCAGCTCGCGAATCATACATGCGACGTGGGCACACAACTAATATAAGTTCTTCTCGGCAAAAGAGGAAACAAATACATAGAAACAGATACGGGGAACTGTACTCAACGTCTCACTGTTGCGGTGTGCAACCCGATCCAAATAACATACCCATGGCGGCGTGCCACCCGATCCACACATAGATTTCACATAAGGAAATATACATCGAGCTAAATTGCTTATTACAACAAAATGCCGAAAATCGGTCACCAGCACGCTAAGTGCATAAATACAATCCCTGGGTAGATATTGTCACGACCAAAACCGATGGGCCGCGACGGGCACCCAGTACCTTACTCAACCGAGTACCAACGTAGCATATCTTTCTTATTACATTATCATATACACGTGACATACGGGCCTAATAGGCCAACATAATTATTTATAAATCAAGACATAGGCCGACAAGGCCGTACAATCTTTCACGTCCACGACATATGTCTACAAGCCTCTAAGAGTACATAAATGTCATAAAGGTCGGGACGGAGTCCCGCCATACCAAACAATACACGTCTAAATCATACTAACCAAACGAGCAACTCAGAAGAAAATGGAGCGCACCAACATCTTCCGCTGAGCTGATAGCCTACTTGGAGGGCTCTCGACCTGTCTATCGGGACATGCGGGCATGAAATGCAGCATCCCCAGGAAAAAGGGACATCAGTACAAATAAAGTACCGAGTATGTAAGGCAGGAAAGTAGAAACAAGAGCAGTAATGTAAAGAGAGATAGAGAAGATACAACCTATAACATCTGAGTGCCTCTGGAGATACTGACATGAAATGCATAATACATACATACATATATATATATATATATATATATATATATATATATACATAAACTTTTAAAAACATTCGCCTCGGTGGGCATCATCATCATCATCATATCGTACCCGGCCTCAAAGAGGACTCAGTAAAAATGTACCCGGCCATCATAAAGCTCGGTAGAATCATACCCGGTCATGTGGAGCTCGATAAACCCAACTGATCAGTGGTTGCACAATCGGTGTCGTACCCGGCCGACTATAGCGCGACTCGGTAGAGTAAAATAGATACATATATATAATGCATGCTTGACTCATGGAATCACGTTCTAAACCTTTTAGAGTGACTTAAGAACATTATGGACATATATACCCTCAATATGAACTTCACTAGGACTTACGGATCATACATACTTTCTTAGAATAACTTTTTACGGAAAGAACAACATGGACAACCCTAGTTGCTAGGATTAGATTCATTATGAAATAGCGTATTCATTTCACATTAGATCATGCCAAAAGAAAGAAGGACGTGCCTTAATATATCCGGAGTAGGAAAAACTCTGTATAATATCCCGTTGGAGAACCTTTGTTGATTGAACTTAAAGAAAATCAGATTTCTGCTTTCTGAATCCTTGAATGAAATTGCTCTAGCTTCTTTGAAATTTATACACGAAATTTGGCTTTAAATGTCGTTGAAATTTTGGACGAAACTGCTTCTGCTCTTTTGAACCAAATGAACGAAATAGGCTTCCTCTAGTTGAATAATTGAAATTGGAAAGGTGGAGTATGTTTCTTATTTTTTTTTGGAATTTGGACGAAATTTTGCTAAAGAAAGCTTCTGTCTTCTATGCTTCCTCTATGCAATTTAGTTTCTGAATTCCAACCTTAAGAAAGAAATCCTTCTTGCCCTCTTTTGGAAGGAGTAACGTTACTTGTTACTTGAAACTTTGGAAGGAATACGTTTTTGGTTCCTTGAGATTGAAAGGAATATGTTTCCTAGTTTCTTGTAATTTTTGAGAGGAGTACGTTTTTGGTTCAGAATCTTTGATTCATATTGGATTGTCACCAGACAATGATAGTCATCCACACTCTTTTATGCCTAGGTTTCCACCTAGGCATAAGTTACTACTTAGTCACTTCTTGACTTGGTGGCTTCTTGCCACGTGTTTGGGAATAATTTATAAATTTTTATCCACTTATTAGTTAATTGAGTAATGTTCTGTTATCCGGTAATTAACCAATTACCCGTATATTAAGAATTATTCCCACTTACTTCAAATATTACTCACTTTTCACATGCCTTATACACCTTACTAGCATGGGCATGTAGTACCTTGCATGTCACTAGTCCATAAATACTGGGTATTTTAGCTCGGGCCGTATTTTATCCCAATATGCCAAACTTGGATGACAAATTCATTTTCTTTGACTTGTTTCTCCTTTCACCTTCATGAATTTATTCATCACTTATGAAATAGCATAATCTCCAAATAATCTTTTACGTGGACTGATGTCAATTACCTTACGACAAATTCAACGTACAATATTTCAGGGTGCAACATCGTCATAACTTAATACTGCAAAGCATGACATCACCGTAATGTAATACTGCTGGGTGCAATACTGTCGTAACTTAACACTGCGAAACATCATCATAATATATTACTGCAGAGGGTAACATCACCGAAATATATTACTACAGAGCATAACATCGACGTAATAATGCGGGGCATAACATTATTCCCCCCTTGGAACATTCGTCCTCGAATGTTGACTGATGCACCTATCATTTTCATAACTTATATCTTCCGAATACTTTAGAACCTCCCTTGCCATCTAGGAGACTATTCTGTGAATGAGTCCAAAGTCCAGGGCATTCCCCCCTTAGGCCTCCTTCTCACACCACAACTTGTAGTCGGAATTCTTCCAATCTCGTAACTGTTGCTACCTTTCATCATGCAGATTGTACAATTTTGACCTTGTAAGTGTGCCCAATCTCTAGGCTTCATATGTAGAGCTTGATAAGATGTCCCTTTGGGCATCTATGAGTATATTGAAGTTCTTCGCTCGGTACTTTGTTGAATTCACGAATATTTATCTCATCGCATAAGTCCGTTTAGCCATCCGTATGAATTTACTGCGATAACTCTTACTTTAATTTATCGTTGCTGAGGTCTGCTACCAAATCTCAGCTTACTCTCGTTGCTTATTCCATATGTATAAATTTAAGTCCTTTAATGCTTCCTCATTACTGCTCATCTTTAGAATGACGGCCTAATCTCATCTCATACTTTGTGACTTTTGTCCATCCATTGTTGATTAACCTCAATATTGATCTACAATATACCACTGATAACTTGAAACTTCTTACGTAATACTTTGCCCCTATGGCTTACGTTACATTAAGGAATATTCGAAGTGATTCCCATAATCGTATTTCATAGTGTCTCAATGTGATTCACCTTATGGGGTATCCTAATGTTGTGCCTCCAGCAAAATCTTTTCTCCTTCTTTTTTTTTCCAAATCATTATTCAAACAAAGGCCCAAACGTCATCCTTTATCTGTCACAATTATACCCTCATTTTATTACCCTGTCAGAATTTCATTCCTTCTAAATGCTATTAATCTTAGACTCCTCTGAGTTCATTAGGCTATAGTGAGCTTTGTATAACATAGAGAAACTGTCTGTTCTTCTTGTTTTCATGGGCTTAATCCTAAAGACTTATCCATTCTCGTCACCTTTTCACTTGCCTTTCCTCATCCTTGTTCATGTTTCCTTAAAACTTTGTCGCTCTACCATACTTTAGCTTGCGACCTATACATATCCATTTATACTACTCGCAACTTTCCTTCAACTTGCTTGCACCATAGATTTCCTTATGTTATTCTAGAACGTCAAGCGAGACATCACATCGTCTCCAACTTTTCTCTATTCTCTTAACTAGATCTCTCAGTACTTAGAGACCATAGGCTAGAAGACATGCCGCTGACGATGCCGCTATCATTCCCGGTTATTGGATCCCGGTGCTTATAGCCTTCTATCCGAAGTATGGACTATTCACGATCTTCTGCCTTTGAGTATCTTGTACGTTGTTCACCTTTACCTTACTTACCTTAAAATATCGCATCGTATCTTCTATCTCTTTCCCGACCTCCCTTCCACCTAGGTGTAATTCACGTCCATAACTTGAAGCTCTACTATAATACTCGCACCTCTGGTACATACACAATCCGGTGGGAGCTTCGTACTGACTTCTTATGAGGCTGGTACTTCTTCTAATTGGCTTCCTTGTAGAGCCATTATAGATTATGGTTGTTGTGTTATTTCTCTTGAACATCTGATATTAAGAGTAATTCTGCATATTCTCAAGCACAACTTCTATAACGTTTCTAGGTCCAATAATCAGACTCCTGATTTACTTGGGTGATGTAATTCTTTAGTTTCCTCTTCCTTCTGATCAGCCTTTACGTAGGCTTAAGCTATCTTCCGATCTGTGGCTCATCGTATCAGTTATTACCTCAGCCTTTCATGGGCGTTATGGAATATCCATGATACAATCTTCTAACAATTCAATCCTTTGTCTATGCCCTGGGCTCCATTCTTTCTTTTAACTTATACCGGAGTCGTCTATGATTGTATGATTGTCAACAAATATGCTGCCTGGATAATGCTCCAAAATCTTGAGTGTATCCATAACGTACTAACTCTGGATCATTGACCGAATAATTCCTTTCGTTCCATCTCATCTTTCTTTCAACATAAGCTATTACTTTTCCTGGTCTTTCTGCCCCCTTGTTGCGTCCATACTTAGCTTATCTTAGTGCCCACACTTGCTAGAGTTTTCATACAACTCATATGATCTCGAATATTACTTTTAATTCTTACTTCCCGTTCATTAACCACGGTAGGTGCCACTTTCCTTTGGAATGCTTACAATGTTGTTGCGAGATTGTTGTTACCCGACCATTTCCTCTTTAGGTCGTTGTGCTTATGTTGAAGACTTCATTCTTATCTCCTCAGCTAGTCTTTCGTTGTAGTACTTAGGGAGAACCCTTGAATCTCGTAAAGCTATGAGCGTATTACGGACCTTTTTGATGTCCTTTACTTGCCTATAATCATCCGTAGTTGCTTACTTCCATTCCCTTATGCTTGTATGGTTGCTTCTGAACTGATATTTTGACTGCCTTCCCAGTGGCACTTTCTTTTATCCCTGTAACACTCATACGGTACCTTTAACTACCCCGACTCTTGTTTAAATATATCTCAAGTATTATAATGATATTACTGCGAGGCTGAATTCTCCATGTTGGGGTTTACTATGTTCATCTTGCATGATCTACTGATTTGTCCGTAACTTCTTGTCTAGTCATGACTAGGCTCTTCCTGAATCAACTACTAGCTAGTTGTTGGCCCATTCTCATATCCATATTCCGCGTAATCTTTCTTGGGTCATTTCCTTTGTCTTAACTAACCTCACGTACTGGCTCCTTATCTAACAATAACATCCCGTGCAGGAACCCTTACTTCCCTTTGACATCGTGCTTACATAACGTTCTGGAATCATAACATATCTGTAGCATCGCATCCTTCCTTTATCATTCCATAGTTACTAGATACACTAAATTCTGACTTACTGCCACATCACTCCATATTCCCCCCTTAAGGGGAGTACTAAGAGTTGAAGCCACGAGGATTTACCTATAGATGTTTTTCCTCTTCATCTTTGGCGTTCTTTCACATCATCGATGACCCTTACTCACTTGCGGTAATCTTTTTGTACCAAGGATAACAAAATTCCTCACTCGCGATGGTGACATTTAGTGTAACTGGCACATACAGTTTCTTAAGCTCAACTTTGCTCATATTGCTTGCTTTAGAAAAGTGTCTCCCTGAATGACCATTCTCTAAATTCATCATGGATCTTCTTTTGTTGTCCATTCTATTATCGCCGGAACAAAATTTGAAACTCTCATGATGCCGACTGTTATCAATCACTCAGTCCCTACTTCATGTTTAGTTTATCTTGTTCACCAATCTATACTTGTTCTATTACTCTGGGGTGTAACTTTTCCTTTTGGTAATCGCGTTAGAGTCGCGAACTTATTTCTCCAAATGAGGACATGACTGTGTGGCATATACTCTTTTGTTGTCCTAAGGCCTGTCACCCATCGTCTTTTCCTTCACTTGACTGTAAACTCTGTAATACTGTCATCGTTTTTTTGACCTACCGTTGTCATCCGTGTATCACATCTCACTCATAATGCTTCATTAACTCTCTTCTTATCTCCCGCTAATTATCTATGTTTACTGCTTTACTTTGAAAACTCGAACAAAACATTCTTTTGCTTTTGGCTCCCCTTTCTCCATCCCTTGGCTCTTCCAGTTGCCTAACATTATTTCTTTACTGGGGGCGGGAGCCACACTAAGGTAATATTTATTCCTTCAAGGCTTCCAGTGCTCATATCTAGCTTTAGTATTTTAGGGTGCACCATCTAGGTGTCTCACGAGGAGATCTATTAGCGCATTTGCAATATCCTTCAGAAATGTCAACTAAAGCAAATAATCCATTCAATATTTTGGGCCACTCTAACCCCATCCGGATCGTGATATCCCGCCCTTTTCTTAATCCACATCTGTTAGCCCCCAATATGGTATAACTGAGATGGGTGTGGCCAATTATACATACCTCTGTTACTATTGAGGGTAACTCACAATGCTTATATTTTTCTGTCGGAACTGTAATACTGATAATCTTCTTTAATTGGGTGCCTCGTACCCTTCTTCATCTTGCTTCCTTTGCTATTTGAAACTTGTATTTATCTTCTTAATCTCTCGTTGTCTTTCACCATAAATGTGGATAGGCATTCTTTCCTTAAGGCTTCTTATCAGGGAGCTTAGACCTTTCAATACACCCATGATTTGCTAAAGACCTCACATTTACTTATCATAAACAAGATGCAAAATCGAGTTCCTCTAAATCAACAATTCCACAGTAATATCTCTTATCGATCCTCTTTCTGAATATAGGCATCGTCTTATTACGAATAGAAGTTCGGGACTTGAATTCTTATAAGTGAGCTCTACCACACGATCTAGAGTAGGAAGAAAGAGTGACAATCCTAAATGCCCTGTAGCCTCCTGCTCATAAGTGTGTTGCACGACACACCCATAAACAAGACTCTACCAGACACGGCTTGTAGACTTCCTAGGACAGAACTGCTCTGATACCACTTTTGTCACGACCCAAATCGATGGGCCGCGACGGGCACCCGGTACCTTACTCAACCGAGTACCAACGTAACGTATCTTTCTTATTACATTATCATATACACGTGACATACGGGCCTAATAGGCCAACATAATTATTTATAAATCAAGACATAGGCCGACAAGGCCGTACAATCTTTCACGTACACGACATATGTCTACAAGCCTCTAAGAGTACATAAATGTCATAAAGGTCGGGACGGAGTCCCGCCATACCAAACAATACACGTCTAAATCATACTAACCAAACGAGCAACTCCGAAGCAAATGGAGCACACCAACATCTTCTGCTGAGCTGATAGCCTACTTGGAGGGCTCTCGACCTGTCTATCGGGACCTGCGGGCATGAAACACAGCGTCCCCAGGCAAAAGGGACGTCAATACAAATAAAGTACCGAGTATGTAAGGCAGAAAAGCATAAACAAGAACAGTAATGTAAAGAGAGATAGAGGAGATACAACCTGTAACATCTGAGTGCCTCTGGGGGCTACTGACATGAAATGCATAATACATATATATACATAAACTTTTAAAAACATACGCCTCTGTGGGCATCATCATCATCATATCGTACCCGGCCTCAAAGAGGACTCGGTAAAAACGTACCCGGCCATCATAAGGCTCGGTAGAATCATACCCGGCCACGTGGAGCTCGGTAAACCCAACTGATCAGTGGTTGCACAATAGGTGCCGTACCCGGCCGACTATAGCGCGGCTCGGTAGAGTAAAATAGATACATATATATAATGCATGCTCGACTCATGGAATCACGTTCTAAACCTTTTAGAGTGACTTAAGAACATTATGGACATACATACCCTAAATATGAACTTCACTAGGACTTACGGATCATACATACTTTCTTAGAATAACTTTGTACGGAAAGAACAACATGGACAACCTTAGTTGCTAGGATTAGATGCATTATGAAATAGCGTATTCATTTCACATTAAGATCATTCCAAAAGAAAGAAGGACGTACCTTAACATACCTGGAGTAGGAAAAACTCTGTATAATATCCCGTTGGAGAACCTTTGTTGATTGAACTTAAAGAAAATCGGATTTCTGCTTTTTGAATCCTTGAACGAAATTGTTCTTGCTTCTTTGAAATTTATACACGAAATTTGGCTTTGAATTTCGTTGAAATTTTGGACGAAACTGCTTCTGCTCTTTTGAACTAAATGAACGAAATAGGCTTCCTCTAGTTGAAGAATTGAAATTGGAAAGGTGGAGTATGTTTCTTATTTTTTTGGAATTTGGACGAAATTTTGCTAAAGAAAGCTTCTGTCTTCTATGCTTCCTTTATGCAATTTAGTTTCTGAATTCCAACCTTAAGAAAGGAATCCTTCTTGCCCTCTTTTGGAAGGAGTAACGTTACTTGTTACTTGAAACTTTGGAAGGAATACGTTTTTGGTTCCTTGAGATTGAAAGGAATTCGTTTCCTAGTTTCTTGTAATTTTTGAGAGGAGTACGTTTTTAGTTCAGAATCTTTGATTCATATTGGATTGTCACCAGACAATGATAGTCATCCATACTCTTTTATGCCTAGGTTGCCACCTAGGCATAAGTGACTACTTAGTCACTTCTTGACTTGGTGGCTTCTTGCCACGTGTTTGGGAATAATTTATAAATTTTTATCCACTTATTAGTTAATTGGGTAATGTTCTGTTATCCGATAATTAACCAATTACCCGTATAATTAAGAATTATTCCCACTTACTTAAAATATTACTCACTTTTCACATGCCTTATACACCTTACTAGCATGGGCATGTAGTACCTTGCATGTCACTAGTCCATAAATACCGGGTATTTTAGCTCGGGCCGTATTTTATCCCAATATGCCAAACTTGGATGAAAAATTCATTTTCTTTGACTTGTTTCTCCTTTCACCTTCACGAATTTATTCATCACTTATGAAATAGCATAATCTCCAAATAATCTTTTACTTGGAATGATGTCAATTACCTTACGACAAATTCAACGTACAATATTTCAGGGTGCAACATCGTCATAACTTAATACTGCGAAGCGTGACATCACCGTAATGTAATACTGCTAGGTGCGATACTGTTGTAACTTAATACTGCGAAACATCATCATAATATATTACTGCAGAGGGTAACATCATCGTAATATATTACTACAGAGCATAACATCGACGTAATACTGCGGGGCATAACAGACATATAGTGCCATAGGCTACAAAACTCAAGCGCAACTGGGGTGCGATATACGATCTGAATCTCGAGAGTCGTTTTGCTCATATAACCTTATCTCTACACGGAACCCCAACACATAAGCAGTTCCCCAAGCCGTCTCACAACTCACACGGTGCAATATATCATTACTTGAAATAACTGACGATGAAATAACACCCTGACTGCTCTTCCACAAGGAGTGCATTACTGAAATTAACACCTCTGGCCTGATATAGCGCCCATATTCACATTTAAATCCCTCCACAGACCTCAAGCTGGTTCTGTTCACACTAAACTAGGCTAATAACCTCTCGAAGGTCCATAATAACTCCCTTTTTCTCATAACACACGAGAAATACCATCATAACCGGGGAAATCCTCCACGGTCCACAACCCAATAAGTCGAGTGCCCTCCAAGCATAAATTCTCAAATTAATAATATCACCACCGTCTCCATACTTGGTTTAAATCTTCAACCAATCAAGTGAATACATGCCACACTTATACAACCTTCCCGTGACAGATAACAGGTCTGTACATCCAGACCACCGACCGCACTAACGCTAAGTAGCGACCAAGAATCCTTAACCAGGATGCAAAGCTTTTTCACAAAACACCGATCTCAGGTGACGCTGAAGACAATACCAGCTTACTTTAAACATCGAAACTACTTCCCTGCTCATCCGAGCTCGTGACATCCATATCAACATCGAACTGCAATCTTGATCCTCACTTCAATTTCCATGCCCCTCACTGCACCCAACACGCCAATATACGATAGAACACGATTTTCATCATAACTCCGGAACCACTAATAGTTTAACACTTCACCATATAAAAACTTTTCACTTAACTCACTTTAGGAGAACCATAGCAACACACAGGTAAATTCTCATAACTTTAGAATATGCAAATCTCTAAGTAGTGGTCTAAGCTACCACAACCCTTCCGGAATCCGCCTACACACAACCGGCCATAACAGTTGAATACTCCTGAATAACATCAATTACGGCGGTCGACAAACCTCACACGTGCCGTCACAAATCACTTGCATAACTTGATCACATTGAAGGAACTGATCACTAACACCAACATGCCAATTCAACTATGGCTAACCAATCCATCTTCTTCCAAATAAATTCTTGGTTGCCTTAGAAATAATAATAACTCCATTCAATACATAACACACTCCATCCGCACTCATCCCGACTGACCTTGACTCACGAGACCAAGCCGTCTCAAATCCCACGAACCATTTTGTACCTCCCAAATGCTACACTGCAAGTCAAACGTTATAGAACATCTTGTGCCTCTTTTCATGAGCTTCTACAAAGCTCGATTCTTAGCCGTACCTATAGGCTCGCAATCATTAAGCACCACGCTTTGCCCTTTTGAATCCACTAGGACCGTTGTTCAGAGCCAGCCGCTCTGACTTGGCCCCGAATATAATCAATTCCATAAATCTCCTAGCACGTGAATACCCTCTCGACGAAGTACCCGGCAGAATCATTTTGCTTGAAACCCGCATCTATGCAAGGCATATATTTTGAATCCTTCCCCAAGTCTGAACATGAGCCAATAAGGCCAACCGTAGCACACCTTTGACAATCCCTTTGCTCAATTTACTACTTATGTTCCTCTCCTGTAGCTGAAATAACCCATCAATATGCTAATAATCAGAAACCTCGCAAGTAGTTAACCAGGCAATCCTTAATCATAGGTGGTGGGACTCTCCCACTTAGCCTGAAGCCATTATAACACAAATTTTGGAATTCACCGGGATCCTTTATCTCTTGTTGACATAACCTTGCGCAATCAACCGCCAAAATTCTCAAAATCTTTCTGTAAAACCCTCTTGTTATACTCTGAATCATCAACTACGTTTACACGACCGATCTCCTTGCTGTATAGCCAATAGAACCCTTTGCAGAAGCCTCGCCAACCATGCGACTGCTGACCTGCTCACTAGAGATATCCCGCCTGTGGAATCTCCGTGCCGACGTCTTCCAACGCTGCTATGCGGGGCGCAATCACCACGACATTAACGACCCATCCTGAGTCCCAGCTCACTCTCTAGTTGCACAAGTCCATTCACCCCTCGTGGACATCAATTAAGTGCGCGACAACATCCTTCCAATTCAAAGATAGGTTGTATCCTTCTTCATTTCAAGCAGCTCCTTTCCGTTATATCAAGTCTCCTGCCGCATAATAGTCCATACTTCAAATTAATCTGTAGGCCCAAATCACCGATCACTAAAATTCCCAAATCACTCCAAACTCTCCCACTTTGGCGAAACTCACCCCTTTAGTCGACTACTCGACCTTTACTTCTTATACCTGGCCTTCTAGAAATTTTAATCACCACCGGACACTCCCCACATGTCCTTCCTTATCCTTTGCTGCTCAGTTGTTGCCTTAAATAAAATCTATCTTCATGGCACTTGAACCCACAACGGCTGCTAACTTTAAACCTTTCCGAAGATCATCTTTCTCGAACCATCGACATTAGAAATACTGATTCAATCCTAAACTACCTCACCCCGCGATATCTGACAGCCGCATCTTCAGTACTATTACACAATAGCTTACCCCAGAGGCGAATTGTAGAAGATCATAACACCGGCGAACTGAGTACGTTCAATTAGGACAATGACACCTCAGCATAGAAAAAAACTCCACCACGCTCGCAAATACCAAGTCTCGTTACTCCACCAACCCACATCTGACCATTCTTAGTCCGTTTACCTTTCCCCTGCCGGGAATAAAATACCGAATCTCTAGATCATGCACTAAGTGAACCTCCCTTCAGGTCATTCACTGCCCCGACACGTCGGCAAACGTCCTACCATCATATCAATACTGCGGAGCAATCGTTCATAGCATCATGGCAATTTGTGCCTAGCCTCAGAGCTCTTAGAAGTACCGCTACTGAGCTGAAACGACAGACTATCCTTCCACAAGGTGACGATAATAGCTCAGAAAACTATGCAGGGAGAAACACCCTGCACTGCATTGGTAGTACCATTACAAGTCTTCAATTATTGATTTATAACAAGCGGTTCGCATCGCGTAAGATTGAGTAGGAAGGAATTAAAGGCGTAAGCCTCCACGGATCAAATCGCACGATGAGGAATCAAGAAGGGAAGTACTCCTAACAGTCCTACAGCCTCCCGAGGATAAGTACAGACGTCTCTGTACCGATCCGCGAAACTCTACAAGACTTGCTCATGACTCGTGAGACCTACGGGAACCTAGCACTCTGATACCATGTTGTCACGACCCAAAATCCACTAAGGGTCGTGATGGCGCCGGACACCACCGTCAGGCAAGCCAACCAAATTACTTAATTAAATTCTCGTTTTAATACTCTTGAAATCTATGATTTTCCTCCAAATTTACAAATAAAAAGATAATCGCTTCAATTCAAATTAAATGATAAGCAATTAATACAAAATACTTCATAACCATCCCAGAACCTGGTGTCACAAGTGCATGAGCATTTTCTAAGAATTTGAATAAAGTACAACAGCTGTTCGGAACGCAAATGGACAGAAAGTAAATACAATTCTGAGAGAGAATATACTAGCTGCGGGTCGCCTCGAGGAAATACAGCTCACCTAGTCTCCGGGTCGCCCGTGTTGCTACGCCCAATGGGCCAATAGAAATACCTGTACCTGTGCAACAAAGTGCACAGCAAGTGTAGCATGAGTACGAAAACAACGTGTACTCAGCAAGTATCCCGCCTAATCTCGAAGAAGTACAGACGAGATGGCAACTTCGACACTTACTAATGGTTAAATAATAATATTATTAAAGTGATGACTCACGAATTTATTAAGGACAGCAGTAGATTCAAATGAATTACTAAACAGGTAAAAGTTCCTCTTTATTAAAAGTCTCCGAATTCATAATCCATTAATTAATAATTATCTCAAATCGGGGAGAGCAGATAGCAATATCAATAAATCTCAAGGCAAGCAATACAAGCATGCGCAACTCATGCCGAGGTCGTACGGCCCGATCCAACATAAATGTAAAATATGCACTGCCGAGGCTCGAGCGGCACAAACCATAGATTCATCTCTTACCCCGCTAGCGAATCATACATGCGACGCGGTCAAATTTAAATAAACAATCACCCTGCTCGCGCACCATACATGCGACGCAGGTACATATAGAAATACATGCTCAAACAACAAATTAAGAATTTTACGGGGAACATTTATCCCATTAGAAGCCAATTCTCTTTTAATGATTTAAGGAATAAAGTTTAATCCTCTTATAAATTTATTTACCAATTCGATAGGATTGAAGAAATTCAACTGTCAATAAGATTACAATTATTCCAAGTATAGCATGCTTTTGGGTCCTAGACTACCCGGACTTACACATATTAGTAGCTACGCACGGACTCTCGTCACCTCGTGCGTACGTAGCCCCCACAAATAGGAGCACATAACCAATTATTTTACCTATGGGGACAATTCCCTCTTACAAGGTTAGAAAGGAGACTCACCTCGCTCCGAAGATCCATAACCGGCATTCCACGCCCTTCCGAAGATTTGAGTCGATGCTAAATGCTCCAAAACTAGCCAATGATTATGAAAAACCATTAATTTACGATAAACTACTCGTATTAATCCAATTTATAACAATTCCTAACCCCCGATCGAAAAGTTGACAAAAACGCCCTTGGGTCCATGTGCCCGGATTCCAAAAATTTTCGAAGATTAAGCTTACCCATAACTCCATGAACTCAAATATATAATTTAATCTCAATTTCATACCCAAAATCATGGTCAAATTCCAAAATATCAATTTGCTAGGTTTTCCTCAAACCCCCAAATTTCTACCAATCTACATGCTAAAATCCATACATATTCGATATATTTAACTCAATATGGATGGGATTAGCTTACCTTATCGTTGATGATGAAAATCTCACTTGAAGCTCTCCAAAATCGCCCACACCCAATGAAAAATGGGGGAAAATGACCAAACCCTCGATTTTTAAAAAACCATTCTGTCTCCAGCACTTCCGCACATGTGGTCACTTGACCGCTTCTGCGGTTTCGCAGGTGCGAGCTTCCATCCGTATCTGCGATCCTCCTCCTAGGATCCGCTTGCACATATGTGCGTCCTCTTCCGCAGGTGCGGTCACAGATCTGCGAGAAAACGACCGCATCTGCGGTCCCAACCTAGCCGGCCCCTTTCCGCTTCTGCGACTAGACCGCCGTAGGTGTGGTCCCGCTTCTGCGGCTGCTTGATCGCATCTGCGGTCCCTTCCCTTCTGATCCAAACTGCATCTGCGGCTCCTCTGGCCACTTCTGCGGCTTCGCACCTACGGCCCAAGTCTCGCAGGTGCGGTTATACCAGCAACCGGCAGCTTCAGCCTTTCAAAAATTCCATTTTAAATCCGTTAACCACCCAGAATCCACCCGAGGCCCCCAGGAACCCAACCAATCATACCAACCAGTCCCAAAACACGTTACGAACTTGCTTGAGGCCTCAAATCATATCAAACAACGCTTAAACCAAGAATCGACCTCCAATCCAAACTTTATGAACTTTAGAATTTCAAACTTCTACTTACGATGTTTAAACCTATCAAATCACGTTCGATTGACTTCAAATTTTGCGCACAAGTCATATTCGACATTACGAACCTACTCCAACTTTCGGAATCGGATTTCGACCCCGATATCAAAAAGTCCACCTCCGGTCAAACTTCTAAAAAACCTTCAAATTTCTTTCCTTAGCCAAATGGCTCCAAAATGGCCCACGGACATCCGAATTCACTTTCGATCGCGCTCCCAACTCCAGAATCACCATACACAGCTACTCCCAGACTCGGAATCCCGAACGGACATCGATAACACTGAAATGCACTTCAACCCAAACTTATGAAATTTCTTCCAAAATGCTAACTTCCACAATAGGTTCCAAAACGCTCTCGTGTCACCCAAAACCCGATTCGGGCATACGCCCAAGTCCGAAATCATCATACGAACCTGCTGGAACCTTCAAATCCCAATTCCGATGTCGTTTACTCAAAAATCCAATCCTAGTTAATTCTTTCAACTTAAAGCTCCGAAATGAGAATTTCCTCTCCAAGTCAACTCCGAACTTCCCGAAATTTAATTCCGACTACGCGTACAAGTCATATGCCTGAATTGAAGTTGCTCATGGTCTCGAACTGCTGAACGGCGCGCTAGGGCTCAAAACGACCGGTCGGGTCGTTACAGTGTTAAAGCACGAAGGGTGATGCCGTGCACTTTCTGTTTGCTATGCTTATTTGTTGTTACCAATTTAAGTGTTTTAACTGTTCAGATTCCTTTACTGCTGTGATCCTTTGTGATGGAACCCCATAGTGTTTTCAATACTTCGTCGTATTTATATGTATATTTCAATACTTCAAATTTCAATAATTGTTTCATTTTTAATTCAATTAGTTAATCAATTAAACTCCTTTAAACCGTATGAGGTTGTATTTTACTTTTAAAAAGAAGGAATTTCTACTAAGTTAATTTATTAAAAATCCCTTGTTAAAGGTAATAATTCATTCGTTGTTGTATTTTAATTGAAAATGGTATTTTCTTTATTCAAATGATTTCTAAAAATAACTTCATCTTTTCTTGCTGAGTTCCTAATTGGTTTAGAAGCTGTCCTCTACTTTATGTTATGTAAGTGAGACTCCGTGAATATCTTAATTGCGTTGGTTATGGACCCTATGTACTGAGTAACATAAGAACGTTGTTGTGCAAAAGGGAGATAGAAATATGTGGGCATAAGGCGTCGGGTGTGCTAAATGTTTGGTAATTGAGGTATGATATGAGACATCGAGTTTGAGATTGCTGGAATTGTGCACCAGAAATGATATGATTTATTGAGCTGACATTCTTCCTTATTTGAGTACATTTTTACTTGTCTGTGTTCCGACTATGTTGGTGTTAATTTATTTGGTTATCTTTCGTTTCCATCCGTGTTTCGCTTTATTGTTTATACTGATTGTAGTTTGTTCTTTCCCTACTGTTGCTATTATATTTTCATCGTTAGGTTGATAGTTTATTATCATATCCTATTCAATTTGTTTGACCAGTAGGTGTCTAGACTGTTCCTCGTCACTACCCCACCGAGGTTAGTCTTAATACTTACTGGGCACCGCCGTGGTGTGCTCATACTACACTTCTGTACATTTTTGTGTATAGATCCAAGTATTTGATTGGTAGTAGTTGTGCGGGTCGTTGCGGTGGAGACTAAGGGTAAACCTGCTACAGCGTTCGCAGGCCTCGGAGTCACCTTCATTTGTACTTATTTCCAATTGTTCCTTTTGTTTCGGAACATTGATGTATTTATTTTGTATAACTACTCTTAGAAAGGCTTGTGACTTGTACCACCGGTTTTGGGAAGTGTAATTGTCCAGAGTAAACTAATTTAAAGTTAGTAAATATCAATGTTATTTCAGATAATGATAGACTTACCTAGTTTAGAGACTAGGTGCCATCACGACTCCTTCGGAGGGATTTTTGGGTCGTGACAAAAATGTCTCTTGGTCATTTTACCTTCTAAACAGGATTCACATGTTGGCACTGACTCCACTTTCAATGAACTCAAAGGTCCATCAGAGACCAATCTCGAAATCCTATTTAGATTTATATGACCTAGACGTAAGTGCCACAAATAAGTTTGACTCAATACAGAATACGTTTTCTTTTATATGGCAGATTAATGTTATTTAATTCTTTTGGTTGTTGTAGCATATGAGGAGATATATCAAGAATAAAAAGGTCATGTACTCTAGCAGCAATGTAGATAAAATGTTTATTAAACTTAATAACAGTAGAGTTATTAGCAAAATAAACATTATAACCAGCATCCATTATTTTCGAAACCGAAATCAAATTCCTTCTAATAGAAGGTACATAGAGAACTTCTTTCAAAACTAAAACTCTATCACTACTAAACGAAACTCTAATATCTCCTAGTGCTAATGCTGGTGCTGGCTCGCCATTGGCTTGAAAAATGCAAACTTCATTCTCACTTAGCCGCCGCCTTTCCTGAAACCCCTGCAAAGTAGTGCAGATATGATTAGTGGCTCCCAAATATACACACCAAAATATGGTAGAAACAACCGCTAAACAAGTTTCAACGACATTTAAATTTTAACTATCTTGCTTATTCAACTTTGCCAGATAGGCAGGGCATTGTTTTTTGTAATACCCAGGTTTCTTGCAATGATAGCACTTTCCTTTGGGTTTTTTCACACCAGCCACACCTCCAGGTGACAACCTTTTGAGCCTTCTTCTTTTTCTTACCGCCTTTTGACTTACAAACTGAAGCTTTCTCACCATTGAGTGCCACAACTGGAGCTTGTTGTTTGAAAATGGATTCTGCCGCTTGCAGCTCATTTAACAATTTCGCTAGTGTCAAATCCATTTTGTTCATATTATAGTTCAAGCGAAATTGTTGAAAATTGTCAGGCAGAGTCTGCAAGACCATCTCAACTTGATACTCCTTATCAATCATAGCTCTAAGGACCTCCAGTTCATTTAGAAGACTCATCATCTTTAGAACATGGTCCCTGACCGATGATCCTTTAGCCATCTTGGTGTTCAAAAGGACTTTCATGGCTGTCTGCTTAGCTGCACGATTTTGCTCACCGAACATCTCTTTGAGACTTTCGAGCATGTCATAAGCAGACCCCATAGACTGATGCTGATGTTGCAAAACATTAGCCATAGAGACAAGAATGTAACATCGCGTCATCTCATCAGCCTTAATCTATTTATCATAGGCCTTAACCTGATCATCAGTGGCATTTTCAGGTTTTTCTGGGCACTCCTCAGTGATTACAAATTTGTAACCTTCAGCAGTTAGGACAATATCAAAGTTCCTTTTCCAATCAACATAATTCGGTCCTTCTAATTTGTTTTGGTTCAAAATTGAGGTAAGTGGGTTGAATGAATACATGGTTAATCTGAGAGATATTCACATTAAATAGATCATTAGTTATGTATTTAGAATAATTTAATTCAAAACAGCACATTACATATATAACCATGCTCATTGAATAGTTAAATTCGTTAGGGGAACTTAACTATTCATGCAAAATATATGAGTTGTAAGATATTTACCCCATAAATTTGAACAGGACCAACTCAGATGGAGAGTAAACTATTAATTTATGATAGGTAAATATCACTTTTATAAACTCTAGTTTCATTGAATCAACATGTAACCCAGTTGGAGAGTTAATACAAGTAATCAAATAACTAGAGGCAAAACTACAGTAATCATCTATAATGAATTTATCCTATGTGGAAGAAGACCTATGTCAACATATAAATTCATTATATTACTGTAAAACATGATTGGAAACAATGGTATTTGAACCCTACCATCACAGATTTCTTTTAAAAAAAATTCTTTTATTAAAATTTTTTCTACACAATAGAAAAATGGCCAAAACCCCATCTAAACGACCCCGAATGCCCAAGAAACGACGTTCGACAGAATTTCATAATTCTAAAATCATGACCTATTTGTAGAATTCTGTTTTTGGCGTTTTTAAGGGTTTTTATTATTTTGATTGGTTCAAATCACATAATATACTGATGTATGTTAAAATATGATTTCAGAAGTCAAAATAATAATTTTTATTATTATTTAATAAAAACATGTTCAAACATAATTGTAAAAAAATAGTATGTTTTTCACCGTTCAAAAACACCACTGTTCATAATTCCGTATATTAATCAAAAAATTTATAACTAATAGTATACAAAACAGTCACGTTTTTATTAATATAACACTGTGATTATGGACAAAAAAAATGCAACTAAAACAAATTAATAGTATTAATCTATTATTTATGCATATATGTATTAATCCATAATTACAGATTTAATAGTATACTCTTGAAAAAAAAAACAGCCACGATTTTATTAAAACCAACACTGCTGTTCATCAAAAAACGTAACTAAATAGATTGTCAATAAAATTAACACCACTGTTTATGCATATGTATGTTAATTCATAATTTAAGAATCAAAATACTAATAAATACAATCACGTTTTTGACATAGAATAACAACACGTTTTAATATTACTCTATTCATGTTGTATTACATTATCTAGTTAGATGTAAGACGGCGTCTGATACCAATTGTTAGTACATGTGCAGCGGAAGCAAGCATACAACCAGACATCATATACATGTAAACTAGATAATGCTATAATTACTAGATTAGAAGCACTAACCTCTTGAAATCGTTGCACAAATCCTCCACACAGCAAGAATTCAGGGCGGCAGTCTTTTGCTAATCTGAATACATATATACATATGAATACAATCTGCTAAACATATTTGAATATTGTATGTGTATACAAAATGCAGAGCAATCTCCTGAATATATTTGAATACACGTGAATTTAAAATATAGTACACATATAGTACAATCTCTTGAATATATACCAATACATGATGCACATAAAACCTGCTATATATATCTAAATACATATATACATATGAATACAATCTGCTAAAGGATTATTTTTAGAATACTAATGAATGCATATTGTATATATACATCTGCTGAATACATGTGAATACAACCTACTGAATAGTAACTACTGCACAAAACATTGAAACAACATGAATATTTGAAATTATAAACTGCTAAATAAATATTGTGGATACAGTGCACAAAGTGAAAACATGATTTTTTTATTACAGAATACCATCTTTATCAAAAAAAATATTAAAAAACTGTATCCACATAAAACTATCTTTCAAAACTATATTCACCAAAAACTATTCTAAAACTATCTTCACCGAAAACTATTCTAAAACTATCTTCACAGAAGTGTCTGAATCCGTGATTTTCCTAACAATCTTTGAGGGTGCTTCATTCTTCCTTATGGCATCAGCATCTATCTTCCATATAGCATAGTCCCAAAGGAGGGCACCATATCTTTGACGGAGTAAATTGGCATCAAATGTTATTTGTGGAACCAAACCAAAAGTGCTCAGATACTCTGCGTATGCCGCGACATGTAACCCACAATCCCTGATAATGTAGATTGACACAATTAAACATGATTCATATTATTAGTTTTAAAAATGATACAAGCAAGAGGATTGGTTACATACATGCTCCCAGAATTTTGTTGAGGCAGATTCGAAATGAAAGCAACATCAAAGGGATCAATTTGTGCCTTGTCATTGTATGCTGAGTCACGAGACCAATCTATGCCTTGCTTATCTCTATAAAAATCACCGATCGGTAGATACAGAGGTACAAGCTTAGCAAGCTTATCTATCTCAGAACCCACATAGGCATCATGACTTGCTGATCTGTATGAGTCATATACTTTGATAAATCTCTCCTTGAATGAGACAACTGTCAATATCCAATGAAGTTTGCCCTTCAAGTTGACTGGTATCAAGACATTGTCAACAATAAGCATGGTACATTAGTTAGCAATCTTGTCACGACCAAACTTTCCCTTCGTTTGGGTATCGTGATGGCACCTAGTCTTAGGGACTAGGTAAGCCTAACTCATACTGAAATACCACAATAATAAATGAAATTTAACAGTCTTGAAGCAGAAATCTCTAGAACATTTATAATTCCCAAAACCCGGTAGTACAAGTCATAAGCTCCACAGAGTTAGCTACCACTTCTAAATATATGTTCGGAAAAGAGTGAAAACAGTTGAATACAAGTAAGAAGGTGACTCCGAAGCTCGCGAACGCAGCAACAGGTTTACCTTGAGTCTCCTCAGCAATGATCCGCACAGCTACTAATGGTCAATACCTGGATCTGCACGACAAAAAAGTGCAGAAGAGTGGCATGAGCACACCACAGCGGTGCCTAGTAAGTATCAAGACTAACCTCGCTGGAGTAGTGACGAGGAACAGTCAAGACACCTACCGGTCTAATAAACTGTACAAATATAGGAACAACAAAACATGATGTATATATAAAGACTACACGAAATGGCTAACAGTAGTACAATCACAATAAGGGAAGAAAACAGCAAGTAACAGCGGAAATACCAAAATAATGACATAGAAGAGCTTGCAAAAACACAAACCAAATCCTAAATTCACAATACAGTAAAGGTAAGCAATAACTCAGATCCTACGACAGTGTTCGCATCAGGTCTTATCCAGCATTTTCAACGAAGTACCGAATCTCGGACAAATAATAGCCCATGAGTCCCAATACCTAAAATCTAACACTTGGCATCTTGTGCCCCCATCACACCTCATGGTCGTGCTGACAACTCACTTGCTAACTAGAGCCACTCTCACATATATAACAAGTAAACAAGGGTGTGCATCTATACTCAGCAAAATCAGGAGGACTTCACATCCAATAGGAGTGTTCAACTACGTGTATGCTTGTGCAAGTGCTTTAACATAGTTCCTACCAGCTAATAAGCATAAGGAAAAGAACGGACAGCACGTAAGATATTTCCTCACAACTTCCATGAGATAAAGCTCATACATGTAAGCGTACCACAACACATATCAAACAACAAGAATGCCCCCAGGCCATCACAAATCATCACAATCAATCCTTGACATAGCCCACCTTGTCTCGCCACGTGTGCAAATAATAACATAATAAGTGCCCGCCTTGTTTCGCCACACGTGCATCATAATGTTCCCACCTTGTCTCGCCACATGCGCAACCCACATATAAGCATATATATACATACCCCGCCTTTTCACGTCGCATATGCAATATATCAATAGTAGCAATAGCACGGCAGGAACCTCGTGCAATACCATAACAACAACCGCAAGGCACAAAACCTCGTGCATCACAATATCAACAACCGCACGGCAGAAACCTCGTGCACAACCATAACAAGTACAACAGCAACAATGACAATATATACAAGAACAACAACAACAACAACAACAACAACAACAACAAACCCAGTTTGATCCCAACAAGAGTAGAAGAATGGCTTCGCCCGGACAACACGACAAGTAAATCAACTCAAGAACTTTCGATCACAAGGATACGATAAAGCTAGATCACAAGGAATAACCACAATAGAGAATACTAAGCGTAATAAGAAGAGCTCAACAAGGGAGAAAATAATATGAAGCAACGATCCCATAATATGTAATTCAACAACAAGGAAGCTAACACGAATCAAATAATTCCAAATAAGGAAACGTCAACTAAATATAGGATATCTAAAATTCTTTAAGGTTGGGCAATTTACAAAGAATATACAACAATTTCAATTAAGGATGAGCAGCGGAAGATAATCATATAACCTCAATTAAGACTAAACAATTACAGGGGAATGATAGCATGACAATAGAAGGGGTAAAAATCTTCATTTAAGCAAAGTAAGAGTCAAATAGGCAATAAGAATGATCATAAGCAATTAATTCCAATTAGAGCATGTAGAGGTGAAATTAGAAAGTGGAAAACTCAAGCATATCAAGTACACATTCATACACAGTGAATATAACGACCTAAGAACCCTAAAAGGCCAATTTTTCCACAAATCAGTCCGAGCACGCACTCGTCACCTCGCGTACACGAACTACAATCAATATAGCAGACTCAAATCCTAAGGGGAAGTCCCCCACACAAGGTTAGGCAAGATACTTAACTCAAAGACGACAAATTGTTACTCTAAAATGCACTTCTTGGGTGAAAAGACCTACGGACGGCTCAAATCTAACCAAATTAACTTCAAAGCACAAATAAAACACATAAGAAACTATTCCGGACCATAAGTCTCAATCTTTAACAAAATCCAAAAATCGGTCCAAAATTCGACCCCCCCAGGCCTGCACCTCGGAACTCGACAAATTTACAAAAACCGAATACCCATTCCGATAAGAGTTCAACCATACAAAATTTATCAAATTCCGATACCATTTGGTCCCTCAAATCATGATTTTTTATTTTAGGAATTTTCTTCAAAAACCAACATTTTTTCCTACCTAAAACACAAATTAAATGATAAAAATGAAGATAAAATCATGGAATATGTTAGATTCTAGATGAAGAACACTTACCCAATCGATTTGTGTGAAAAACTCTCAAAGAAAATCGCTCAAAACCGAGCTCCACAAGTCAAGATATGAACAAAATGGTCTAACCCTCAATTTGGGAATATATTCTGCCTGCCCAGGGGTTGTTCTTCACGTTCGCAACCCCTCTCTCGCGTTCGCGATGAGTAAATTCCTCGTCAGTGATTTCCAAACTCATTCCAGACAGCCTTTAGTATAATGGCCATAACATTTTACACACAACTCCAAATGACAAATGGTTTGATGTCCTGAAAACTAAACACCAAGGGATATAGTTTCATAGGTTGCTCATTTTCTGAATCATTATATATTGCGAGATATAAGCTTTCAAAGTCAACCCTGTGTACCAGAGATTTTCGAACCCTCCCCGGACAGCTTGTAGTGTAACTACCATAACTTTTTGTACACAAATCTAAATGCCAATTGATTTACATTTGTAAAAACTAGACACAAAGGGCTATAACTTTAGTTTTTGTATCATCTCCAAATTGCTTATAGATTGTGAGATATGAGCCTTCGAAGTCGGACCTGTGCAACCGAGATTTCCATCTTCACGAACGTGGGAGTCTCCTCACGAACGCGTAGAACAAACTTTTCTTCTTCGCGAACGCGAGAGGCTCCTTGCGAACGCGAAGAACAACACCAGATATCAGATAATCAGCATCCAAAGTGTAACGACCCGGCCAGTCGTTTTTGGAATTTACGCCCCGATCCTCTATTAACTGCTTTCCCCAAGTTTATTTCTGCTATTTTGATTTGCCGGGACATTCGGTTTTGTGTTTCAGAGAGTTTTGGGACACTTAGTTCCTAAAGGAGAGCTTAAGTGTTGGAAAATGGTCCATAGTCAGAACAGTGTGAAGACGTCCTTGGAACGGAAATCCGATGATTCCGTTAGCTTCGTTAGGTGATTTCAGGGTTGGGAGCGTGTTCCGAATGTGTTTTGGAGGTCCGTAGCTAATTTAGGCTTGAAATGCCGAAGTTTGAATTTTTGAAGTTTCCCGTTTGATAGCGAGATTTTGATCCGAGGGTCGGGATGGAATTTCGGAAGTTGCAATAGCTCCGTCATGTCATTTGGGATGTGTGTGTAAAATTTCAAGTCATTCGGATGAGGTTTGGTTAGGTTTTTGATCGAAAGCGCGTTTTGAGAGAATTTGAAGTTCTTAGGCTTAAATCATTGATTAATTCGAGTTTCCGACGTTGTTTTAGGTGGTTTAAGGATTGGTACAATTTTGAATGATGTTATGGGATATGTTCGTACGTTTGATTGAGGTCCCGGGGGCCTCGAGTGTGTTTCAGAAGCTCAACGGGGCATTTTGAGTTGTTCAAAAATTGCAGAATTTCTTCAGCTGTTGCAGACCTGTTTTCTTCTTCGCGATCGCGTACCCCTTCATGCGTTCATATAGAGTAATTTCGGAGGGGGGCCCCATTCCTTAATTGCGATTGCATGAATTGGTTCGTGATCGCACAGAACTGGCCCTTTCTCTTTCGCGTTCGCAGCTTCCCCTTCGCGTTCGCGTAGTGTAAACTGAGCTAGTGACTCAGTGGCCCATTCCTTCTTCACGTTCGCGTGCCTTCAGATGTGATCGCGCAAGGCCAGCTCCTCCTCTTCCGCGATCGCGTGCCCCTTCTCGCGTTCGCATAGGGCTTTTTCCTGAAGCCTTTATTTTACTCTTCGCGATCGCGATTCACTAATTACCTGGGCAGTTATAAACTTTCAAAAAAACTGAGGGTTAGCCATTTTTATCAAAACATAAGCTTGGGAGCTCGTATTTGAGGGAGATTTCGAGGGTTTTTCAGGGACAACGACTGGGTAACGATTCTCTACTCTCTTATGCTTAAAACCCACTAATCTAATCACGAATTCCTCCTTAATTTCGGATTTTTGAATGAAAGATGGGTAAAACTTCATAGACCAAGTTATTGAGTTTTGAGTGGGTGTTTGACCTTCGATTTGAGAGATTTTTGTATGGTTAGACTCGTGAGAGCACGAGGGTTCTGAAAATGTAAAATTTATCCGATTCCGAGTTATTAGCCTGAGGAGCGTTTTGGTCATTCTACCTAAATTCGCGTCTTAGCTTTAAATTAAATAGTAGAATCAGTTGCTTGAGATGTTATTTACGATATGTAATTGGATTGAATAGATTTGGGCTATTTGGAGTTGGATACTTGTGGCAAACATGTGGTTTCGAGTTGATTTTGGAGCCGGTTTGAGGTAAGTGGCTTGTCTAACCTTGTGTGGGGGACCTTCTCCCCTTAGGATATGATACTTGGTAATTGAATGCCTTGTACGTGAGGTGACGAGCGCGTACTTGAGCTAATTATTGAAAAATTCGGTTTTACTTTAAGTACTTAAACTGAGTTCTTTCCTTACTTGCTTTATTCTACATGCAAAATATATCCCGTGTTAGTTTAGAAGAGCATGATTAATTGAATTAATTGCCTATTTGCTAAAACTGCCTTGATTTCATTATGTGAAGCATGTTAGGCTAGAATTTACTGTTTACTCATTACGGACTTAGTTTTATTTTAATGTCCTTGAGCTGTTGTTGTGTGTTTTCAAATTGGGACTACGGGACGGCATCCCGGGAGATCCCCTGTGCGTAATTATGGTCTGGATTAAGGTGCGGGATACCAAGAGATCCCTGGCACGTGTATTAAGGATACCAAGAGATCCTCGGGATACCAAGAGATCCCTGGCATATGTATTGAGGATACCAAGAGATACTCGGGATACCAAGAGATCCATAGAGTGAATATTGAGGATACCAAGAGATCCCGATTATTTATCTTGTTGTGAGGGGGTATTTCCTTGTAGATTCTTTTATCTCTGTTTCCGTTATTGCACTATTATTATACTGTTTAGATCTTTATTATCGATTCTCAAGTTTTACTGCTTATTGTCCTGTCATTCATTATGTATACATATATTTATCTCAGTAGGGCCCTGACCTTCCTCGTCACTACCCAACCGAGGTTAGGCTTGGCACTTACTGAGTACCGCTATGGTGTACTCATGCCCCTTCTGCGCATGTTTTTCATGTGCAGATCCAGGTACCTCCACCCAGGCGTATCACCCTCGAGGCGGAGAGATCTAGTAGAGACTTCGAGGTACATCTGCCGCGTCCGCAGACTAAGGAGTCTCTATCTTATTCTAGCTTTAGCAGATATCCTTCCTTTCTTATTGTTGTTTTAGACATTATGGAGTTAGAGCAGTGTATTCATTCTGTTAGCTTGTGTTCCCGTGAGTTTCCGGGTCTTGGGATGATATTGTAGACTTCCGTGTTATGGAATTGTATATGCCAAGTGGCATCTATACACCGTATTTTCTTTTAACTGTTCAAAGTTGAATTATTATTTTCCGCAAGTTATTTTGTTTTCCGCATTTTAGGCTTACCTAGTTGTACAGACTAGGGACCATCACGACATGTTCACAGGGGGGTGAACTGGGGTCGTGACACCCAGATTCCAAATGAACAAATTCTAACTTGAAAAGGATCTTCCTTATTCTTGAAGAATGAGGGGCAAAGGGATTGATCAAGAATGATCTTTTGTTCTTCTTATATATAAGATCGTGATTGGATCCGCATATGTTTGGTAAAGAGAATAATCTTATCCTTTGAGAATAATCAAAAATGGACAACTTGGTATTAGAGCTCTAGGTTCATAGGAGTCACGGAACACAGGCAGTTTATTAGAGTCTCGCTGATCGATACGGAGACGTCTGTACTTATCTACGAGAGGCTATGTTACTGTTAGGAAAATTCCACTTCATTTGATTTCCTTGTCGTGCGAGATTCTTGATATCACAACTAAACTTCTGTCTTTCTATTCTCTCACAGATGGTGAGGACACGCGCTACACGAGAGGATCAGGCACCCGCGCCCCTACTGCAGCCGTCAGAGATCGGGGCCGAGGTAGAGGTCGAGGACATGCTCGTGGTGCAGCCAGAGCACCCGCGTGAGCTGCCGCCGAGGTACCACCAGCCATACCAGCCGGAGTCCAGACACCCGATACGTCTGCCACTACTACTCTAGCACTCCAGGAGACTTTAGCACAGTTCATGAGTATGTACACCACTTTGGCTCAGGCAGGGTTGCTTCCTCTCGCTGCAGCCACATCCCAGGCCAGGGGAGGAGTACAGACTTCCGTCGCCCGCACTCCTGAGCAGCGAGTGCATGTTGAGCAGGTCCCAGAGGTTATACCTGCGCCGCCTGCAGTACCGGTTCAGCCCGAGGATAGGGCAGCGGCTTCAGAGGATGAGCAGCGGAGACTTGAGAGGTTCAAGAAATATGATCCACCGGTATTCAGTGGGTTAGCATCAGAGGATGCCTTGGGATTTCTGGAGGAGTGCTACCGTATTCTCCGCACTATGGGCATATCAGGATCGAGCGGGGTTTCCTTCACTACTTTCCAGCTTCGAGGAGCCACCTATCAGTGGTGGCGTGCTTATGAGTTAGACTGTCTGGACGAGGCAGCTTCCCTAACTTGGGCTCAATATTCAGACATGTTCACGAGGGAGTATGTTCCCCAGAGTCTCCCGGATGCCTGGCGTGCGGAGTTTGAGCTGTTGCGCTAGGGTACTATGACTGTCTCTGAGTATGCTGTCCGCTACATTGACTTGGCCAGACATGGGGCCTTGGTTTCCACGCTCCGCGATAAGGTTCGCCGGTTCATTGAGGGGCTTAGTCCCAACATCATATCTAGCATGGCTCATGAGTTAGAGACAGATGTGTCTTATTAGCAGGCGGTGAGCATTGCTAGGAGGATTGACGGTATGCACGCTAGGGACAGAGAGGAGAGGGAGGCCAAGAGGTCTCGAGACTCGGTCCATTTTTCTGGTGCCCGTGCCCCAGCTGCAGGTCGTCATGGTAGGGGTCATATGGGCTGCCCCGTTCATTCAGCTCTTCCAGCAGCCAGTGATATTCCAGCTCCACTTAGGCCTCAGGAGCCTTATTATGCACCTCCAGTCTCTAGTGTGCCTCTTGCACGGGGTGTTTCTAGTGGTCAGTCCAACAGGCTTAGCCCGCGCCAGTCACAGCCGGCACGTCTTCCCAGAGCTTGTTTTGAGTGTGGTAAGACATGCCATGTGGTGAGGGATTGCCCCAGACTTGGGAGGGTTGCACCCCCACAGACCCTTCAGCCACAGCGTACCCCGCAGAGTTCTAATGCTATGGTCCCAGCACCAGCTGCCGCTCCGCCTGCCCAGCCAGCCCGAGGTGGAGGTCGGGGAGGTAGAGGTCACCCTCGAGAGGGAGGCCAAGCCAAATATTATGCCCTTCCAGGCCGTACTGAGGCTGCCGCCTCCGATTCTGTCATCACAGGTACTATCTTGGTTTGTCACAGAGATGCATCGGTTATATTCGATCCAGGCTCCACTTACTCTTATGTGTCTTCTTATTTTGCTCCGTATTTGGGGGTACCTCGGGATTCTTTGAGTTTCCCAGTTTATGTTTCTACTCTTATGGGAGATTCTCTTGTTGTGGACCGCGTTTACCGGTCATGTTTGGTTATTCTTGGTGGTTTTGAGACCAGGGCTTACTTATTATTACTCAGCATGGTTGATTTTGATATTATTTTGGGCATGGACTGGTTGTCTCCCCATTATGCTATTCTTGATTATCACGCCAAAACCGTGACGCTGGCTATGCCAGGTATATCGCGTGTTGAGTGGAGGGGTGCCTTAGGTCACACTCCCAGTAGAGTTATTTCTTTCCTTAAGGCTCAGTGCAATATTGAGAAAGGTTGTGATGCGTACTTAGCTTATGTAAGGGATGCTAGTATGGATACTCCTTCAGTTGATTCAGTCCCAGTAGCACGGGATTTTCCCGATGTGTTTTCAGCTGATCTTCCGGGCATGCCACCCGATAGGGACATTGATTTTGGCATTGATCTATTGCCGGGCACTCAGCCCATTTCTATCCCTCCGTACCGTATGGCTCTTCCTGAGTTGAAGGAGTTGAAGGAGCAATTGCAGGAATTACTTGATAAGGGTTTTATTTGGCCCAGTGTATCGCCTTGGGGTGCTCCTGTGTTATTTGTGAAGAAGAAGGATGGTTCTATGCGTATGTGTATTGATTACCGCCAGTTGAACAAGGTTACAGTGAAGAACTGTTATCCTTTGCCTCGTATTGATGATCTATTGACCAGCTTCAGGGCGCACGTGTGTTTTCTAAGATTGATTTGCGCTCAGGTTACCATCAGTTGAAGATTCGGGAACCAGATATCCCGAAGACTGCCTTCAAAACTCGGTATGGTCATTACGAGTTCCTTGTTATGTCATTTGGGCTGACCAATGCCCCAGCAGCCTTCATGCATCTGATGCACAGTGTATTCCGGCCATATCTTGACTCTTTTGTCATTGTCTTTATTGATGATATTCTGGTGTATTCCCGGAGTCGGGAAGATCACGAACAGCACCTGAGGACACTGCTTCAGACTCTAAGGTAAAAGAGATTATATGCAAAGTTTTCAAAATGTGAGTTTTGGTTGGATTCCGTGGCATTCTTGGGTCACGCGGTATCGAGTGAGGGAATTCGGGTGGATCCAAAGAAGGTAGAGGCAGTGCAGAGTTGGCCCAGACCATCCTTAGTTACAAAGATTCGCAGTTTCCTTGGCTTGGCGGGCTACTACCGTCGTTTTGTAGAGGGGTTTTCATCGATTGCAGCCCCTATGACTAGATTGACCCAGAAGGGTGCCCCATTTCAGTGGACAGAGGAGTGTGAGGCGAGCTTTCAGAAGCTCAAGACAACCCTGACTACAGCCCCAGTTTTGATATTGCCTACCGGTTCGGGGTCCTATACTGTCTATCGGCTGACCAAGTCCGCGCATTTTATCCCTGTGTGTACTACCTATTCCTCGGAGCGGTTGGCGGAGATTTATATCCGGGAGATTTTCCGTCTGCATGGCATTCCAGTTTCCATTATTTCAGACAGAGTACTTAGTTCACATCGCGGTTCTGGAGAGCCGTACAGCAGGAGTTGGGTACTCGGGTGGAGTTGAGCACAACATTTCACCCCCGATAGACAGGCAGTCCGAGCGCACTATTCAGATTCTTGAGGATATGCTCCGTGCGTGTGTGATTTAGTTTGGAGGTTCTTGGGATCAATTCTTGCCATTAGCAGAGTTTGCCTACAACAACAGTTATCAGTCAAGCATTCAGATGGCACCGTACGAGGCCTTATATGGTAGGCGATGTAGATCTCCGGTGGGTTGGTTCGAGCCAGGTGAGGCCAGATTGTTAGGCACAGATTTGGTTCAGGATGCTTTGGAAAGAGTCAAGGTGATTCAGGATAGACTCCGTACAGCCCAGTCCAGACAGAAAAGTTATGCGAACCGGAAGGTTCATGATGTTTCCTACATGGTTGGAGAGCGGGTTCTGCTTTGGGTTTTGCCTATGAAGGGCGTTATGAGATTTGGGAAGAAAGGGAAGTTGAGTCCGAGGTTTATTGGCCCTTTTGAGATATTGAGGCGAGTTGGGGAGGTCGCCTATGAGCTTGCCTTACCTCATAGCCTGGCATGGGTTCATCCGATATTTCATGTCTCGATGCTCCAGAGGTATCACGGTGATCCGTCGCATGTGTTGGATTTCAGCTCAGTCCAGTTGGAGAAGGATCTATCTTATGTTGAGGAACCAGTGGCATTATTGGACAGGCAGGTCAGGAAGCTGAGGTCAAAGAACATTGCATCCGTGAAGGTTCAGTGGCGGGGTCAGCCGGTCGAGGAGGCGACCTGGGAGACCAAGCAGGATATTCGCAGCCAGTACCCTCATCTTTTCACTGCTTCAGGTATGTCTTTGTGCTCGTTCGAGGACGAACGAATGTTTAACTATGGGAGGACGTAATGACCCGGCCGGTCGTTTTTGGAATTTATGCCCCGATCCTCTATTAACTACTTTCCCCAAGTTTATTTCTGCTATTTTGATTTGTCGGGACGTTCGGTTTTGAGTTTCGGAGAGTTTTGGGACACTTAGTCCCTAAAGGAGAGCTTAAGTGTTGGAAAATGGTCCATAGTCAGAACAGTGTGAAGACGGCCTCGGAACGGAAATCCGATGGTTCCGTTAGCTTCGTTAGGTGATTTCGGGGTTGGGAGCGTGTTCGGAATGTGTTTTGGAGGTCCGTAGCTAATTTAGGCTTGAAATGCCGAAGTTTTAATTTTTGAAGTTTCCGGTTCGATAGTGATATTGTGATCTGAGGGTCGGAATGGAATTCCGGAAGTTGCAGTAGCTCCGTCATGTCATTTGGGATGTGTGTGTAAAATTTTAGGTCATTCGGACGAGGTTTGGTCGGAATGGAATTCCGGAAGTTGTAGTAGCTCCGTCATGTCATTTGGGATGTGTGTGTAAAATTTCAGGTCATTCGGAAGAGGTTTGGTTAGGTTTTTTATCGAAAGCGTGTTTTGAGAGAATTTGAAGTTCTTAGACTTAAATCATTGATTAATTCGAGTTTCCGACGTTGTTTTAGGTGGTTTAAGGATTGGTACAAGTTTGAATGATGTTATGGGATATGTTCGTAGGTTTGGTTGAGGTCCCGGGGGCCTCGAGTGTGTTTCGGAAGCTCAATGGGGCATTTTGAGTTGTTAAAAAATTGCAGAATTTCTTCAGCTGTTGCAGACCTGTTTTCTTCTTCGCGATCACGTACCCCTTTACGCGTTCGCTTAGAGTAATTTCGGAGGGGGGGGGGCATTCCTTAATCGCGATCACATGAATTGGTTCCCGATCGCACAGAACTGGCCCATTCTCTTTCGTGCTTCGCAGCTTCCCCTTCGCGTTCGCGTAGTGTAAACTGAGCTGGTGACTCAGTGGCCCATTCCTTATTCATGTTCGTGTGCCTTCAGACGCGATCGCGTAAGGCCGGCTCCTCCTCTTCCGCGGTCGCGTGCCCCTTCTCGCGTTCGCGTAGGCCTTTTTCCTGGAGCCTTTATTTTACTCTTCGCGATCGCGGTCCTATCTTCGCGATCGCGATTCACTAATTACCTGGGCAGTTATAAACTTTCAAAAAAACCGAGGGTTAGCCATTTTTATCAAAACACAAGCTTAGGAGCTCGGATTTGAGGGAGATTTTGAGGGTTTTTTAAGGACAACGATTGGGTAACGATTCTCTACTCTCTTATGCTTAAAACCCACTAATCTAATCACGAATTCCTCCTTAATTTCGGATTTTTGAATGAAAGATGGGTAAAACATCATAGACCAAGTTATTGAGTTTTGAGTGGGTGTTTGACCTCCGATTTGAGAGATTTTTGTATGGTTAGACTCGTGAGAGTACGAGGGTTCTGAAAATATAAAATTTATCCGACTCCGAGATGTTGGCCTGAGGGGCGTTTTGGTCATTTTACCTAAATTCGCGTCTTAGCTTTAAATTAAATAGTAGAATCAGTTGCTTGAGATGTTATTTACGATATGTAATTGAATTGAATAGATTTGGGCCATTTGGAGTCGGATACTCGTGGCAAACGTGTGGTTTCGAGTTGATTTTGGAGCCGGTTTGAGGTAAGTAGCTTGTCTAACCTTGTGTGGGGGACCTTCTCCCCTTAGGATATGATACTTGGTAATTGAATGCCTTGTACGTGAGGTGACGAGCGCTTACTTGAGCTAATTGTTGAAAAATCCGATTTTACTTTAAGTACTTAAACTGAGTTCCTTCCTTACTTGCTTTATTCTACATGCAAAATATATCCTGTGTTGGTTTAGAAAAGCATGATTAGTTGAATTAATTGCCTATTTTCTTAAACTGCCTTAATTGCATTATGTGAAGCATGTTAGGCTAGAATTTACTGTTTACTCCTTACGGACTTAGTTTTATTTTGATGCCCTTGAGTTGTTGTTGTGTGTTTTTAAATTGGGACTACGGGACGGCATCCCGGGAGATCCCCTGTGCGTAATTATGGTCTGGATTGAGGTGCGGGATACCAAGAGATCCCTGGCACGTGTATTGAGGATACCAAGAGATCCTCGGGATACCAAGAGATCCCTGGCATATGTATTGAGGATACCAAGAGATCCTCGGGATACCAAGAGTTCCCTAGAGTGAATATTGAGGATACCAAGAGATCCCGATTATTTATCTTGTTGTGAGGGGGTATTTCCTTGTAGATGCTTTTATCTCTGTTTCTGTTATTGCACTATTATTATACTGTGTAGATCTTTATTATCGATTCTCAAGTTTTACTGCTTATTGTCCTGTCATTCATAATGTATATATATATTTATCTCAGTAGGGCCCTGACCTTCCTCGTCACTACCCAACCGAGGTTAGTCTTGGCACTTACTGAGTACCGCTGTGGTGTACTCATGCCCCTTCTGCTTATGTTTTTCATGTGCAGATCCAGGTACCTCCACCCGGGCGTATCACCCTCGAGGCTGAGAGATCTAGTAGAGACTTCGAGGTACATCTGCCGCGTCCGCAGACCAAGGAGTCTCTATCTTATTCTAGCTTTAGCAGATATCCTTCCTTTCTTACTGTTGTTTTAGATATTCTGTAGTTAGAGCAGTGTATTCATTCTGTTAGCTTGTGTTCCCGTGAGTTTCCGGGTCTTGGGATGATATTGTAGACTTCCGTGTTATGGAATTGTATATGCCAAGTGGCATCTATACACCGTATTTTCTTTTAACTGTTCAAAGTTGAATTATTATTTTCCGCAAGTTATTTTGTTTTCCGCATTTTAGGCTTACCTAGTTGTAGAGACTAAGTGCCATCACGACATGTTCACGGGGGGGTGAACTGAGGTTGTGACACAAAGTAGCCCAAAATGATCCGAAACACACCCGAAACACACCCAAGTGCCCCCGGGACCCCGTCTAAATACTGAAACAAGTCATATAACCTAACACAGACTCGCTAGAGGTCTCAAATCATATCAAACAACAGTAACAAATAAAATTGTCCAAGGAACAGTGAATACAATATTTGACTGAATTTCTGTTAATATAGAATACATCTGTCTACATCCCAGGAAAAGTGAATACAGTATTTAACTGTATTTCTGTTAATATAGAATACATATGTCTACATACCAGTTGTAAAATATAAATACAATGAATTCAGGATTTGTATGTCACTAACAAAATTGTGAAATATACAATTAGACAAACCAAACAGAGAAATAAGAATTAAACTGAATTTAGAAGGGTTATATCTTACATTGTCATTTCATAGTTTACCGTCAAATGAGAGAAGGTAAAACTAATTTTTTTAAGTGACTTGATCAACTCCAAAATCCAACGGTATAGGCAGTGTTGACTTGTTTTCTTGTAATGGTCTTCCATATCATTTCTACAAGGAATTGGAAAAAATATTATATCAACTTTCTAATTGATAAGATGATATTATACATATCGGAAAAAAACTTACTTTTGATCATGTTTAGCAAGAAGAGCATCACGAACCCATTTCTCGTGTTCCTAAATGACTAATGCAGGATGTGACCCCGATATTAAATCATCTTCAAAGGGGTATTTTTTGTCAAATATGGGAGTCAACTTTACCGAGGTGCCTATAGTTCATTAAAATCATTAATAAAGACATTTAATTATAGATATCATGGGGAAATAGATCATAGTTTCATTATACATATTTTTTATATAATAATTTACTAACCGGTGGAGTCGAAGTTTGTCTCGTAAGGCAAAATATACCATCGACTTGGACGCCGATTCCTATGAGAGGGTATAGGAGTTGAATCAATATATTTGGTGCATGATGTATCACAATTCTAGTTTCTGGAATTTCACTTGGAACAAACTCATCCGCCAACTCAAATTGTGATACGTGTACTTCTCTGGATACACCCTCGTCAGATATAGGTGGTATGATACACGGCACCTCAGATGTAGTATTCCCCTCCATTCTTACTTCACCTCAAACAAGATTAACCTCTATAGATGCAGTTAACGTGTCTCCGGTTGAAATAGCATGTGGGTGTTGATCGGCATGAATGTCGGCGTTCAGCTTCCTCTGGAAATACATGAAAGAAACAGGAATAAAAGATAGAAGGAGACGCCAGGACCTGCGGACGCCTGCAAGACTACCTCGGGTCGCCTGATGAACAAGAAACAACAATCTCACTGCAGACTGTAAGCTAAAGCACCGGGATCTGCACAAGAGAGTGCAGTGTAGTATCAACACAATCGGCCCCATGTGCTGGTAAGTGTCTAGCCTAACCTCGGCGAAGTAGTGACGAGGATAGGACCAGACTACCAATCGCCGAGGATAGGACCAGACTACCAAATAAACCTGTACAGTTAAATCATATATATAGCAAGTAATAATAAGGGAAAACTAGCAGTTTAAGATGGGAAGGGGACATGCTGTGGGGGGTATCATTTACCAACAGTAACTCAGGAGAAAAGCATAAGAACAATTTAAAATTCGCAGCAGAAGGAATATGGGAACAGTAACAAATCAATATCCATTTTTATTCCTTATTGTTGCGGCGCACAACCCGATCCAAATCATAAGACATTGTTGCAGCGTGCAACCCGATCCATATAATATGTCAATGTTGCGGCGTGCAACCCGATCCATAAAATATTGTTGCGGCGTGCAACCCGATCCATATATTGTTGTTGCGGCGTACAACCCGATCCATATAATATTGTTGCGGCGTGCAACCCGATCCATATAATATTGTCGCGGCGTGCAACCCGATCCCAATATACAATGCAACACCAATCACAAAGAATCCCGACAAGGGAGCAATAAGGGAACAACAATATCCCAGCAAGGGAATCGACAGTAAGAAGTAATTACGTCCCTGCAAGGGAATCAGCTATAACCAAACTTGTTCCAATATTTAACTTCACAAAAGAGACCTTAACTAGAACCAATACTCAACCAAAAGAAATTTCCACGAGAATAATCATAATTCTTGCCCAACACAGAGAATCAAACACTTAGGCATTTGTAGTACTTAGTAAGAGCACAACGATTTCAATTTAAGACTCACGAGCATGCTTGACACCAACGTACAGATACTCGTCACCATGCCTATACGTCGTACTCATCAAATAACACATAGCAAATAGGACTCGACTCCTAATCCCTCAAGCTAAGGTTAGACCAAACACTTACCTCGATGCCTCGAACACAATTCAAGCCTCAACTATCGCTTTACCTCTTGATTCCACCACCAATTTGCTCGTATCTAGCCACAAGTTACTTAATTATATCAATAAATGCTAAATGAATCAATTCTAATGCATGGAAATAAGTTTTCTAAAGTTTTTCCCAAAAAGCCAAAAATCAACCTTGGGCACACATGGTCAAAACCCGAGGTTCGAATCAAAACCCGATTACCCATTCACACACGAACTCAAATATATAATTTGTTTTGAAATCGGACCTCAAATCGAGGTCCAAATCTCCAAAATTTGAAACACCTAGGTTCTACCCAAAACACCCAATTTCCCCCATGAAAACCTTTGATTTTGAGTTGAAATCATGTGGAAAGATGTTAAAGATTGAAGAAAACGAGTTAGCAACGACTTACAATCGATTTGGAGAAGAAATTTTCTTTGGAAAATCGCCCAAGAGAGTTTATGTTTTGAGAAGATATGAAAAATGGCTGAAAATGCGTCTAAGTGTTAATTAACTGGTCTCTAATGTCGCAATTGCGACCAGGGTTCCAATTGCGAACCCTTCAGAAGTCTGCTATTCTCGCATTTGCGACAAAAGTTCGCATTTGCAAATTCGCAATTGTGATGGGGGTGTCGCATTTGCGACGTAGGGAATTTCTGGGCCACTTCGCATTTGCGAAGATAGGATCGCATTTGCGATCAGCCCTGCCCAGGCCTTCACTCGCATTTACGATGGGTTGGTCGCATTTGCGAAGCCTGCAGGCCTGCAACATACCAGTTAAAGATCTGCAACATCCTAAGTTAAATTTCCACTCCGTGGCCTATCCAAAACTCACCCGAGCCCTCGGGGCTCCAAACTAAACATGCACACTAACCCAAAAACATCATACGGACTTGCTCGTGCATTCAAATCACCAAACTAACATCAACAACTATGAATCTAGCATCAAAATCATGGAATCACTTAAAAACATCAAATTTTCCAACTTTCTCAAATAAGGTCCAATTCACGTCATTTCAAGTCCGTTTCTTACTAAATTTCACAGACTCGACTTAAATCACATATAAGACATGTACCGGGCTCCGGAACCAAAATACGGGCCCGATACTATCAAATTTCAAACACATTTCATTTCCAAAAACTCATATATTTTCCAGAAAACAATTTTCTTTAAAAATTCATTTCTCTGGCTTGGGACCTCGGAATTCGATTCCGGGCATACGCCCAAGTCCCATATTTTCCTACGGACCCTCAGAGACCGTCAAATCACGGGTCCAAGCCCGTTTACCCAAAATGTTGACCAAAGTCAACCTAAATTCGCTTTTCAGATACGCGCCCGGACTGCGCACATAAATCGAGGTGAGACAAAAAGGAGGTTTTAAGGCCTCGGAACACTGAATTTATTTCTAAAACAAGTGATGACCTTTTGGGTCATCACATCCTCCACCTCTAAAACAACCATTCGTCCTCGAACGGACATGAGAAATAAGTACCTCAGTCGGAGAAAAGATGGGGATAACGGCTCCGCATATTGGACTCGGACTCCCAGGTCGATGCCTCAGCAGGCTGACCTCTCCACTGAACACGAACAGAAAGGAATCTCTTCGATCTCAACTGACGAATCTGCCGGTCTAGGATAGCTACTGGCTCCTCCTTATATGACAAGTCCTTGTCCAACTGGTGTTGACACCCAATTTTTCCCTATATATTTTTCAATATGAAAAATACTTTCAAAACAGCATATATATATATATATATGCATATATAGGTATATCCAAGTGTTTTATTATTTTTTCATAATTTTCAAAGATTTAAATTGATTTATTTTCCCCTTTTTGTTATTCATATAATATCAATAATTACTTCCAAAATTATCATTTTGGTAATTTATCTATTGTATCCTCATATTTATGGTAAAATATAGCCAAGGAAATTTTTGCGCATTTTTACAAATTTATTTAGTATTTTCTAAAGCTAAATTGCATATAATTGCAATATTAGCGTTTTTAAGATTTAATTGCATTTATGTTCACAAAATTAGGTCTGGTATTTTAAATAATTAATTATGTAGTATAAATCATGTTAGTACCTTTAATTTATTTACAGAAATTATTTTATTGTTTTTATAAATCAAATAGGAAAAATTAGCTATTTAAATGTTAGTCCCATTTTATTTCGATTATAGCCTAAATTGGACCCTAATCTAAACCCAATTACCCTAGCCCAAATCCTATTAAAACCCCGACCCAATTCCCATTCAAGCCGACCCACAGCCCATTTAAATGACCCACCCGGACTCCCACCTAATCCCAGCCGTTGACGTTGATCGTTTAGATCAACGGCTCCCATTACACCCTTCCTTTATTAACCCGAACTAACCCCTAAACCTAATCATTTCTTACTACAGCCGCCCTTTGAATCCCCTTCTCTCTCAATTCTCTCTGAGACTCGCTCAAACCCTAGTCACCGCCACCCCACTCCGCCCTAACCTATGGTCCTCCAGGGTCATCGGAGACTTATGCCGGCCTTCCATGGCTCCTTTATGTTTGTTCTTACGGTTTCAAGGCCAGACCATGAAGAACTCTGGTCCAGCCTTTGATCGATTTTAGTTTATGGCTGTTCTCCGGTGATCTGTGGCATTTCTCCGGCCAGCTATGGCCATTCAAGTTAGACCTTTGACTCTTCTGCCTAGATCAATAGCTTCCATGGCCTTTCTCATCATTTGGGGTCCCTCTGAAACCCCAAGCTCTAAGGTTCTTTCGATTTCTTTTAGATCTGCTTCAGGTCTATGTTTGCTTTGAATTTCTAAATGCTTTTCTCGAAGTTTCTTTTAAAACTCTGCTTTCAAAACTCTTTATCTTTTTCGATTAGGGTTTTCTTGTTAAGTTATTTCGAAACTTTCTCTAATTTTTAACCTGTTCTGCTATGTTTGCCCGTATTGTTCCCCTCTATGAGTTTGCATGATAAAAACCCTAATATCTACTGAGTTTTCTTAGCCCATTTGTGTTTATTTGTTTGATTTACTTTTTTATTATCTCCGTGCTCGCTTGGTGGTGAAAACCCCTATTTTTGGGTTTATTCGAGTTTCCTGTACTATTTATTTGTTTGATTTACTTGTTCATCATCTCTAGACTCGATTGATTTCAAAACCCTAATTTCTTTGGGGTCTATTCGAGTTTCTGAAAATCCTTCCGCAGTTCATCTGTTTGAAGTTGCTCGACTTGATTTGAAATTCTTTTGTTTCAGCATCTATTTCTTTATGTGATTCTGGTTCTTTGCTACTCGACTGTACTTTTTTAGAAGGGCTTTTCACTTGACCCTTTGCATGCTTCTAATACTCTCTCTTTTCTCTATTACTAAGCCAATGAAGTCGACCTGTGTGACTATCATGTTTCAAAGGTTTGCTAACTTTGTGTTGTCATTGCATGCTGCTTCTCTTTGCCATAGTTTGGCCTCGCATGTCTAATGTTTGTGCACTCTATTTATATGCTGAATTTCCTTCTTGACTGATCTTCCATCTTGGGCTGATTTCTAACATTTCTTTTGTGAAATTCTAATTTCACTCGTCTAATTGATTCTTTTCCTTGTCTTGCCTTACTGAATCCCTTCCCAAAATTAGTATATTCTTATACTTAGACTTGATTACTTACTCAATTGTTTTACTGCTTCTTTTACGGCAACTGCCAGTTTACCTACAAATTGATTTCTTTCCTTATTATGAGCCTGTTAGTATCCGTTAAGCAGTGATTCCTTAATTAAAGGGAATCACTTGTTAATCGATTCTGATTGTGATTATTTCCATGTTTGTGCCAAAACTTTACTTATTACCTTATTCTTCACTAGTTTTCAAAACTATAAATACCCTACCCTCTTTTCTTTAAACACACAAACAGTTTTAGTTTTGAACACACACTTACACTCAAAAAACTCTCTCTTGCTTACTGCTACTTGTGCTACTGTCCGTTTAGCCGGCTGAAAGCCAAGGCTAAACATTGGAGTCCTGTTTACTTTCTTTACTGCACTTTGCTTCTTTGACTGGTATGTTCTGATTAATTTTCAGCATCAACAACAACATGTTTCTATTGTTTCTTTCATTCCTATTTGCTTTTTGTTTGTATCTAAATAAGTTCCATCATTGAGCATGTTGTATTCTGCCTTTTTTGTTCTGAATTAATGGTTTTGCTATTTACTTATCATGGCTTGTGAACCTTAAATCCCCACCCCCAATTTGTTTGGTATCCGTGGTTGGTTTGGGGCATGACAGCATTGAACATTGTTGTCCATGACCTAAACTTGATCCCCCTGGGATCATAACCCCCATGTTTTCTCTAATTGTTGTATGTTCTGGTTGGCTTATAGGCAGCCAACATCTTCTATTGTTGTACATGCCTAAAGCTGACCTTTGCCTAAGTACATAGGCTCTTTGAATCCTCAACCCCTGACCCCTCTTTGTATGAAGTTATCAACTCTGTATTTTGTTTTCACCCTTTACCCCTTTCCTCTTCCCCTCAGTTTTTAAACTCTATTCCAGCACTTCCACTATCTTCTTAGAACTTAAGGCCTCCCCCTTATGTGAGCCTTGCCTTGGGACCCATGAGCTCCCTCTGAACTTGGACACACAAGGGCTGGCATTTCCACACTGCACTCATCTCTATCTGATTAATGCAACTTGGGTGTGAGCACTGCCCGAGGTCCTTTTGAGACCCTTAAGGAACTTTGACACACTCAAGTCTGAGAAAGGCTTTGAAGCAATGGCATCTTAAGGCAGTTTACTCCATAGCTCAGGGAGGAACCAAGAATCAGGCTTCCTCTGGTTATGTCTTTTATGTATTGTTTTGATGCTAATTTCAGTATTTCCGATTTGTAAAAATTTGTAATAAACAGCGGGGATGGCTAGTGAAAAAGGGTGGGTAATTATGCATGTCAAGGGTAGAAAATATGCCTATAGGACTATTTTAATTCTGCATATTCAAATTACATTTAGATATCATGTCTATAGGACTTGCGATTCTACATGTGTAATTCTGCAATTTAGAAATCATGTCTATAGGACTTGCGATTCTGCATGTGTAATTCTGCAATTTATAAATCATGCTTATAGGACTTTCGATTCTGCATGTGTAATTCTGCAATTTAGAAATCTTGCTTATAGGACTTTAGATTCTGCATGTTTAATTCTGCACAATAGAGATCATGTCTATAGGATCTGTTGTTATGTTTACTTCTGCATTTTAGATATCATGCTACTAGGATCTAAATGGTTAAAATCAGATATCGTTAAAATCAGTACCCCTTCGTAGAAATCATGCCTATAGGGATCCCCAAAGCAAGTAAACAAAAAATTTGGTTCGTTTCTATTCACACTCAATGTTAGGTATCATGTCCATAAGGTTTAAAATCAGCAACAGTAGATACCATCGCCTGAGGAAATTGAAACTAGTCTAATTTTGAAATCAGTCTATCTGAACCAGTGCTAAGTA
>NC_031998.1:338192-491205 GCF_001879085.1 Nicotiana attenuata
TTTTTGTTCCCGCAATAAGATCTTCAATGTTCAAAACAATTATGAAATTTATCAAAAGCATTTCGACTTTTCTTATGAATCGACACTTATTATTATTTTCTCTTATTTACTTCATTTATACAGCATTACTATTACTTATCTTGATGAACCAATGACTATGACATGCAATGAGACAACGCAACAAACGGACATTGATTCAGAGGAAGATTACATACCAGAGGAGATTGTCAAAGAAGTTGAGAACTTTGAAAACAGACCTAAGTCCAACCTGGACGAGACAGAAATTGTTAATCTAGGAGATGCAGAGAATGTCAAGGAAGCACGAATCAGCGTTCATTTGTCGCCATCAGAAAAGAAGGAATACATAGAATTTCTAAGGGAGTATGAGGACATATTCGCCTGGTCATATGTTGACATGACTGGTCTAAGCACATCTATTGTGGCCCATAAACTGCCAACTGACCCGACATGTCCGCCGGTAAAGCAGAAGCTCAGGAAGTTCAAGCCTGACATGAGTTTGAAAATTAAGGAAGAAGTCACTAAACAAGTTAAATCTAAAGTTCTCAGGGTAGTTGAGTACCCGAAATGGTTAGCCAACATTGTACCAGTACCAAAGAAGGACGGGAAGTTCAGAGTCTGTGTCGACTACCGGGATCTCAACCGGGCCAGTCCGAAAGACGACTTCCCTTTGCCGAATATACACATCCTGATTGACAATTGCGCCAAGCATGAACTGCATTCATTCGTGGATTGTTTCGCCGGTTACCATCAGATCTGTATGGATGAAGAAGATGTTGAGAAAACGGCTTTCATTACACCGTGGGGAATGTATTGTTACAAAATGATGTCGTTCGGCCTGAAGAATGCAGGGGCCACCTATATGAGGGCCATGACTACCATTTTTCATGATATGATACAAAAGGAAATTGAGGTATATGTGGATGATGTTATCATCAAGTCCAAGAAGGCCGCGGATCACATGGAAGATTTGAGGAAGTTCTTCAACAGATTGCGGAGATACAACCAGAAACTAAACCCCGCAAAGTGTGCATTTGGGGTTCCTGCTGGGAAGCTGCTTGGGTTTATTATGAGCCGCCGAGGAATAGAACTGGACCCATCAAAGGTCAAATCCATTCAAGAACTACCACCGCCAAAGAACAAAAAGGACGTGATGAGTTTCTTGGGAAGACTCAACTACATCAGCCGGTTCATAGCACAGTCCACAGTCATCTGCGAGCCAATCTTTAAGATGTTGAAGAAGGACGCCTCTACCAAATGGACCGACGACTGTCAAAAGGCCTTCGACAGAATCAAGGAGTACTTGTCAATACCACCGGTCTTGGTCCCGCCCGAGCCGGGTAGACCCCTACTACTCTACCTTGCGGTGTTGGACGGAGCTTTCGGTTGCATTCTGGGGAAATATGATGAAACAGGAAGGAGGGAACAGGCCATTTACTATCTCAGCAAGAAGTTCACTCCCTACGAAGCCCGATATTCTCTGTTAGAGCGCACCTGCTGTGCTTTGACTTGGGTGGCCCAAAAGCTAAGGCATTACTTCTGTGCCTATACTACATATCTCATATCAAGGATGGATCCTTTGAAGTACATCTTTCAGAAGCCCATGCCCACTGGAAAGCTAGCCAAGTGGCAAATCCTGTTGAGTGAATTTGACATTGTCTACATAACTCAGAAGGCAATCAAGGGACAGGCACTGGCAGATCACCTTGCTGAAAATCCTGTAGATGGAGAATACGAACCTCTGAAAACATATTTTCCTGACGAAGAAGTATCATTTATAAGAGAAGACATTGCAGAATCCTATGATGGTTGGAGGATGTTTTTTGATGGAGCAGCAAATTTCAAAGGAGTTGGCATAGGAGCAGTCCTAGTATCAAAAACCGGTCAGCATTATCCAGTATCCGCCAAGCTCAGGTTCCTCTGCACTAACAACATGGCTGAATACGAAGCTTGCATCCTAGGGCTCAAGATGGCGATTGACATGAACATCCAAGAGTTGTTAGTGATGGAGACTCAGACTTACTCATACATCAGGTACGAGAAGAATGGGCAACCAAGAACTCCAAGATACTCGCGTATCTGCATCATGTACAGGAGTTGAGAAAGAGGTTCACAAAGACAGAATTCCGGCATGTTCCCAGAACCCAGAATGAATATGTCGATGCATTGGCTACCCTGTCATCCATGATACAGCATCCCGATAAGAATTTCATTGATCCCATACCGGTGAAAATTCATAATCACCCAGCCTACTGTGCCCATTTTGAAGAGGAAGCAGACGGAAAACCTTGGTTCCATGATATTAAGGAATATTTGACGAAAGGAGATTACCCGGAGCCTGCCAATCATACCCAAAAGCGCACGCTGCGAAGGTTGTCTAACAATTTCTTTCACAGAGGAGGAATCCTGTATAGGAGGACTTCGGATTTGGAGTTATTAAGGTGTGTCGACGCAAACTGCTAGAGGAAATTCAAGTTGTGACATGCGGTCCACATATGAATGGTTTTGTTTTAGCAAAGAAGATACTCTAGGCTGGTTACTTTTGGATGACTATGGAGACAGACTGCATCCAGTACGTCCGGAAATGCCAGCGATGTCAGATTTATGCCGACATGATAAAGGTGCCGCCAAATGAGCTCAATGCAACAAGCTCGCGTTGGCCATTTGCCGCCTGGGGAATGGATGTTATTGGTCCGATTGAGCCCACTGCTTCAAACGGACACAGGTTTATCCTAGTAGCCATCGATTATTTCACCAAGTGGGTCGAAGCAGCATCCTACAGAGCAGTAACTAAGAAAGTCGTGATAGACTTCGTCCGCGACCGTATTGTTTGTCGATTCGGTATCCCAAAGTCGATCATCACTGATAATGGCTCCAATCTCAACAGTGACCTAATGAAACGAATGTGCGAAACCTTCAGAATCAGCCACAAGAATTCCACAGCCTACAGGCCTCAAATGAATGGAGCTGTTGAAGCCACCAACAAGAATATCAAGAAGATATTGAGGAAAATGATAGAAAAGCACAAACAGTGGCATGAGAAGTTATCGTTTGCCCTATTGGGTATCGCACCACAGTCCGCACTTCGACCGAGACAACCCCTTATATGCTGGTTTATGGTACAGAACCCGTCATTCCCGCCGAAGTGGAAATCCCTTCCTTAAGGATCATACAGGAAGCTGAGCTCGACGATGCAGAATGGGTGAAGAGTCGTTACGAGCAGCTAGCTCTCATAGATGGGAAAAGAATGAACGCAGTTTGTCATGGTCAACTTTATCAGAACAGAATGTCCAGAGCCTTTAACAAGAGAGTCCAGCCGAGACAATTCACACCAGGGCAGTTGGTATTGAAGAAAAATTTTCCACACCAAGATGTAGCCAAAGGGAAGTTCTCTCCCAACTGGCAAGGTCCGTATATGGTTCACCGGGTTCTGACAGGAGGAGCCCTTATACTTGCAGAAATGGACGGAGAAGTCTGGCCGAAGCCAATCAATTCAGATGCAGTCAAGCGCTACTATGTGTAATCTTTATGTTTTCCCTACATGATGTAAATTGAACTACGCCTGACCTGATTCCCGTTTAAGAGGGGATACGTAGGGATCCCTATGGGTTCGGTCACAATTAAATAAAAATTTCATTCCCAACCCCCCCTCCCCCGCAATTGCAAAATTTCGAAGTAATTACAGCCAGTCATCGCAAGCAGCAGTCATAAACGTCAAACCCATTAAACTAGGGCAGAACTTTGAGGAGTACCCTCAAACTTCCGTAGCAAGAGAGGTTGCCATGTCTTGAACCGCGTCACAGTCGTCGGTTCATTTAAAAATATTTTAATCATACATCTATGCTTTTACAAAATCATGCATGTTTATTATCGAAACTGCTTTGTTCAGCAACGCTACCCCAGTGATACATACAGTATCACCAGATAAAAGCCAAGCAGGTCAAGCAGAGCCAACGGGGATATGAACTAAACCTCCCCTTTTACAAAAACTCACAATTTTTCTTTGGATGCAGGCGTTTGGATTGCGAAATCATCAAACATGCTATACACTCACGAGACAAATATTAATACAACTCTCAGAACCGTTGCGTTTACTCACATTTGCTATCCACACACACCAGTGACATTCCGTGTGTCACGGTGTCCCCAGCAGTCACGATATCACAATCTGCTATCAGCTAAGAAAAGCCCTGTTACCATTTGCCCTTTTATTTCTTGCATAAGGCTACCATTCTGCCTTCCGAGGTTAAGCTCTACCTCTATCTGCATTGGCATTGCATAAGGCCACTATTCTGCCTTCCAACTTTCATAAGGCTACCATTCTGCCTTCCGAGGTTAAGCTCTACCTCTATCTGCATTTGCATTGCATAAGGCTACTATTTTGCCTTCCAACTTGCATAAGGCTACCATTCTGCCTTCCGAGACTAAATGCTGTCTCCATCTGCATTTCACGGGCTGAAAGATCGCCTCATACTACATCTGCATGGGCTGAAAGATCACCTCATATTGCATCTGCACAGCTGAAAGATTGCCATATCTACATCTGCATGGGCTGAAAGATCACCTCATATTGCATCTGCACGGCTGAAAGATCGCTACATCTATATCTCATGGGTTGAAAGATCGCCTCATACTGCATTACATGGGCTGAAAGATCGCCCCATACTACATATGCATGGGCTAAAAGATCGCCTCATACCACATTTGCACGGCTAAAAGATCGCCACATTGCATCGCCTCATACTGCACCTGCATGGCTGAAAGATTGCCACATTGCATGGCTGAAAGATTGCCTCATACCGCATCTGCACGACTGAAAGATCACCACCTTATCTACATTGCACGGCTGAAAGATCGCCACCTTATCTACATTGGCATGACTGAAAGATCGCCACCTTATCTACATTTGCATGGCAGAAAGATCGCCACCTTATCCACATTTGCATGGCTAAAAGATCGCCACCTACTGCAACCTGCATGGGCTGAAATACCGCCAACTTATCCAAAGGCGTCATCGTTCAGAGGCACCATCCTCATAGCCTGAAAACACCATTTCATGGCCTGAGGATCCCTTTTAATCTTTTGCATATCAATATTCAAAGGCATCATGGTTCGGAGGCATCATCCTCATAGCCCGAGAGAATCATTTCATGGCCTGCAAATCCTTTATTATACGCTTCATGGCCCAGGACGTCATGGCCTAAGGACGTCATCCTAACCGTCCGAAGGCAACATTCATGGTCCAACGGGAACTTGCATTACGTCTAATTTTATGCATGATATTCGCTTGTACTATTTCTATTTGCAGGTAAAACCGGCATGCAACGGCCGTCCCGGCAGGAGCCCGCTCCAGTGCCCGCATCCACATCAAACCTAACCATTCCAGTAAACCACTCACTCGACCAGCCCGAAATATTGCATCCGTTCTTGGAAAATACCCGTCGGCATACTCCGCCGACGGATCCTGAACTACATACGGCCTGATTCCTGTAAAACCAGGGATATGTAGGCAACTCAGAAGTCAGGGTGCGTTCGCTCGGTCAAAATTGGTCATCATATCTTTACCCGAAAATTCTTTCATCATTGTCGGATAAAGAGGGGCAGCTGTTGACACCCAATTTTTCCCTATATATTTTTCAATATGCAAAATACTTTCAAAATGGCATGTATATGCATATATAGTATATCCAAGTGGTTTATTATTTTTTCATAATTTTCAAAGATTTAAATTGATTTATTTTCCCCTTTTGTTATCCATAAAATCTCAATAATTACTTCCAAAATTATCATTTTGGTAATTTATCTGTTGTATCCTCATATTTATGCTAAAATATAGTTCCAAGGAAATTTTTGTGCATTTTACAAATTTATTTAGTATTTTCTAAAGTTAAATTGCATATAATTGCAATATTAGCCTTTTTAATATTTAATTGCATTTATGTTCACAAAATTAGGTCTGGTATTTTTAAATAATTAATTACATACTATAAATTATTTTAGTACCTTTAGTTTATTTACAAAAATTATTTTATTATTTTTATAAATCAAATAGGAAAAATTGGCTATTTAAATGTTAGCCCAATTTTATTTCGATTATCGCCTAAATTGGACCCTAATCTAAACCCAATTACACTGGCCCAAATCCTATCAAAACCCCGACCCAATTTCCATTCAAGCCGACCCACAACCCATTTAAATGACCCACCCGGACTCCCACCTAATCCTAGTCGTTGATCGTTTAGATCAACGGCTCCCATTACTCCCTTCCTTTGTTAACCCGAACTAACCCCTAAACCTAATCATTTCTTACCTACATCAGCCCTTGAATCTCCTTCTCTCTTAATTCTCTCTGAGACTCCCTCAAACCCAAGTCGCCGCCACCCCACTCCGCCCTAACCTATGGTCCTCCAAGGTCATCGGAGACTTATGCCAGCCTTCCATGGCTCTTTTATGTTTGTTCTTATGGTTTCAAGGCCAGACCATGAAGAACTCTGGTCCAGCCTTTGATCGATTTTAGTTTATGGCTGTTCTCCGGTCATCTGTGGCGTTTCTCCAGCCAGCTATGGCCATTCGAGTCAGACCTTTGACTCTTCTGCCTCGATCAATAGCTTTCATGGCCTTTCTCATCATTTGGGGTCCCTCTGAAACCCCAAGCTCTAAGGTTCTTTCGATTTCTTTTAGATCTGCTTCAGGTCTATGTTTGCTTTGAATTTCTAAATGTTTTTCTCGAAGTTTCTTTTAAAACTCTGCTCTCAGAACTCTTTATCTTTTCCGAATAGGATTTTCTTGTTAAGTTATTTCAAAACTTTCTCTAATTTTTAACCTGTTCTGCTATGTTTGCCCGTATTTGTTCCCCTCTCTGAGTTTGCATGATAAAAACCCTAATGTATACTGAGTTTTCTTAGCCCATTTGTGTTTATTTGTTTGATTTACTTGTTTATTATCTCCGGGCTTGATTGGTGGTGAAAACCCAATTTTTGGGTTTATTCGAGTTTCTGGGACTATTTATTTGTTTGATTTACTTGTTCATCATCTCTAGACTCGATTGGTTTCAAAATCCTAATTTCTTTGGGGTCTATTCGAGTTTCTGAAAATGCTTGCGCAGTTCATCTGTTTGAAGTTGCTCGACTTGATTTGAAATTCTTTTGTTTCAGCATCTATTTCTTTATGTGATTCTGGTTCTTTGCTACTCGATTGTACTTTTTCAGAAGGACTTTTCACTTGACCCTTTGCATGCTTCTAATACTCTCTCTTTTCTCTATTACTAAGCCAATGAAGTACACCTGTGTGACTATCATGTTTGAAGGTTTGCTAACTTTGTGTTGTCATTGCATGCTGCTTCTCTTTGCCATAGTTTGGCCTCGCATGTCTAATGTTTGTGCACTCTATTTATATGCTAAATTTCGTTCTTGACTGATCTTCCATCTTGGGCTGATTTCTAACATTTCTTTTGTGAAATTCTGATTTCACTCGTCTAATTGATTCTTTTCCTTGTCTTGCCTTACTGAATCCCTTCCCAAAATTAGTATATTCCTGTACTTAGACTTGATTACTTACTCAATTGTTTTACTGCTTCTTTTATGACAACTACCAATTTACCTACAAATTGATTTCTTTCCTTATTATGAGCCTGTTAGTATCCGTTAAGTAGTGATTCCTTAATTAAAGGGAATCACTTGTTAATTGATTCTGATTGTGATTATTTCCATGTTTGTGCCAAAGCTTTACTTATTACCTTATTCTTCACTCGTTTTCAAAACTATAAATACCCTACCCTCTTTTCTTTTAACACACGAACAGTTTTAGTTCTGAACACACACTTACACTCAAAAAACTCTCTCTTGCTTACTGCTACTTGTGCTATTGTCTGTTTAGCCGGCTGAAAGCCAAGGCTAAACATTGGAGTCCTGTTTGCTTTCTTCACTGCACTTTGCTTCTTTGACTGGTATGTTCTGATTAATTTTCAGCATCAACAACAACATGTTTCTTTATTGTTTCTTTCATTCCTGTTTGCTTTTTGTTTGTATCTAAATAAGTTCCATCATTGAGCATGTTGTATTCTGCCTTTTCTGTTCTAAATTAATGGTTTTTCTATTTACTTATCATGGCTTGTGAACCTTAAATCCCCACCCCCAATTTGTTTGGTATCTGTGGTTGGTTTGGGGCATGACAGCATTGAACATTGTTGTCCATGACCTAAACTTGATCCCCCTGGGATCATAACCCCCATGTTTTCTCTAATTGTTGTATGTTCTGGTTGGCTTATAGGCAGCCAGCATCTTCTATTGTTGTACATGCCTAAAGCTGACCTTTGCCTAAGTACATAGGCTCTTTGAATCCTCAACCCCCGACCCCTCTTTGTATGAAGTTATCAACTCTGTATTTTGTTTTCACCCTTTACCCCTTTCCTTTTCCCCCTCAGTTTTTAAACTCTATTCCAGTACTTCCACTATCTTCTTAGAACTTAAGGCCTCCCCCTTATGTGACCTTGCCTTGGGACCCATGAGCTCCCTCTGAACTTGGACACACAAGGGCTGGGATTTCCACACTGCACTCATCTCTATCTGATTAATGCAACTTGGGTGTGAGCACTGCCCGGGGTCCTTTTGAGACCCTTAAGGAACTTTGACACACTCAAGCCTGAGAAAGGCTTTGAAGCAATGGCATCTTAAGGCAGTTTACTCCATAGCTCAGGGAGGAACCAAGAATCAGGCTTCCTCTGGTTATGTCTTTTACATATTTTTGATGCTAATTTCAGTATTTCCGGTTTGTAATAATTTATAATAAACAGCGGGGATGGCTAGTGAAAAAGGGTGGGTAATTATGCATGTCAAGGATAGAAAATATGCCTATAGGACTATTTTAATTCTGCATATTCAAATTGCATTTAGATATCATGTCTATAGGACTTGCGATTCTGCATGTGTAATTCTGCAATTTAGCAATCATGTCTATAGGACTTGCGATTCTGCATGTGTAATTCTGCAATTTATAAATCATGCTTATAGGACTTTCGATTCTACATGTGTAATTCTGCAATTTAGAAATCGTGCTTATAGGACTTTAGATTCTGCATGTTTAATTCTGCACAATAGAGATCATGTCTATAGGATCTGTTGTTATGTTTACTTCTGCATTTTAGATATCATGCTACTAGGATCTAAATGGTTAAAATCAGATATCGTTAAAATCAGTACCCCTTCGTAGAAATCATGCCTATAGGGATCCCAAAGCAAGTAAACAAAAAATCTGGTTCGTTTCTATTCACACTCAATGTTAGGTATCATGTCCATAAGGTTTAAAATCAGCAACAGTAGATACCATCGCCTGAGGAAATTGAAACTAGTCTAATTTTGAAATCAGTCTATTCTGAACCAGTGCTTAAGTAGCTTAATCTCTCCTTGTTAACACGATTTAGCAAGCATGCCTATAGGATTCCAAACCATTCGTTTTAAGCTTGACCACGTTCAGAATCAGTAGTATATGCATGTCCCTAAGAGTTCCCCTAAACACTTAGGCAAGCCTTAGGCAATAATATAAATAAAATTGAACTCGCCTCCGTTATTTGTTTAAGTGTTACAACCAGCAGACAGGCCTGATTCGTGTTTCCTAACTGAGTCATGTAATAGACCAAGCCTGCTGTAACAACAATGATCTCTTCCCTCGAGTATTATTTAGAATCAGACCTTACTTGTTTGTTTAAGTCATGCTATTGGATTATTCTGTTTGAGGAGGTATGCTTGAGCCTTGTGTGTTTATGTGCTTCCCCTTGAATGTGCAGTCTTTTATATGTTTTGTATGTCGCCTTAGATTTTTTTACCTTTGGAACTCAAGTCAGCCTAATATCCCTCCATTTTAGGATTAGTAGTCCTAAGTGCCTCCGGGACTGATAGGAACGGGACGGGTAATAGCATGCAATAGCGATCGAGACCAATCCGCGCTTTAATACCTTAACGGATGGGAAGGGTAGATATGGATATGATGACCGGTGTGCTAATACCACGTGTAGCCCCTCTTTTGAGGAGTGATTACCGGGTATTGCATTGATGTGATCCATATTATGAATAAACCTAGGACCCCCCTTTCCTTTTCTTTCTTTGTCTTTAAAATATTTTGACCTCTTCTCAAAATCACCCTTTTAATAACTGCTCTTTCATGCTTTGTTTACTTCCAAGCATTTGTGTATTAAAATCCCCTCTTACTTGAGCCTTATTTGTTTACTTGTTAATTGCACAAATTCACAAAAACGATCTGGCCGGGAACCACACTAGTGGATCCTGAGGGGTGCCTAACACCTTCCCCTTAGGATAATTTCAAGCCCTTACCCTATCTCTGGTTAACAAAAGCATAGTTGTAGTTTAATCTTGTAAGGTGTCCTAATGCACCATAAATCATTAGGTGGCGACTCTTCAAAAATGCAAAACCTAGTTCCCAAAAGGAACGAGTTGCCCCATACCCAAAAATGTCATAAACCCGATTCTCCCGCCACGAGGAGGGAATAAAGGGGGCCGTGGGATGGATCTAACACGTGGGATGGATCGCCGTGATACTTCCGAAACATGGACACATGAAACATTAGATGCACGGCTGATAAACTCGGTGGTAACGCAAGTTTGTAGGCCACCCCCACACTCGATCGAGAATCTCAAACGGGCCAATGAACGTAGGGCTAAGCTTGCCCCTCTTCCCAAATCTCATCACGCCCTTCATAGGCGACACCCGAAGCAATACTCGCTCACCGAACACGAATGCCAAATCACGAACCTTATGGTCGGCATAACTCTTTTGCCTGGACTGAGCTGTACGAAGCCTATCCTAAATGATCCTGACCTTGTCCAAAGCATCCTGCACTAGATCCGTACCCAACAACCGAGCCTCTCCCGGCTCAAACCATCCAACCAGCGACCGACACCGCCTACCATACAAAGCCTCATAAGGAGCCATCCGGATACTCGACTGGTAGCTGTTGTTGTAGGCAAACTCCGCTAAAGGCAAAAACTGATCCCACGAGCCTCCAAAGTCAATAACACAAGCCCGGAGCATATGCTCCAAAATTTGAATAGTGCGCTCGGACTGCCCGTCCGTCTGAGGATGAAATGTTATGCTCAACTCGAATCGTGTTCCCAACTCACGCTGAACTCCTCTCTAGAAATGTGAGGTAAATTGCGTACCTCGATCCGAAATGATAGACACGGGCACACCATGAAGACGAACAATCTCCCAGATATAGATCTCAGCTAACCTCTCGGAAGAATAGGAGACTGCCACAGGAATGAAGTGTGCTGACGTGGTCAGCCTATCAACAATAACCCACACTGCATCGAACTTCCTCTATGTCCGTGTTAGTCCAACAACGAAGTCCATAGTGATACGCTCCCACTTCCACTCAGGAATCTCAATCTTCTGGAACAGACCACCAGGTCTCTAATGCTCGTACTTAACCTGCTGACAATTCAAACACTGAGCCACATACGCAACAATGTCCTTCTTCATTCTCCTCCACCAATAGTGTTGCCGTAAATCCTGATACATCTTGGCGGCGCCCGGATGAATTGAGTACCGGGAACTATGGGCCTCCTCTAAAATCAGCTCCCAGAGCCCATCCACATTAGGCACACAAACTTGACCCTGCAGCCTCAAAACTCCATAATCTCCTAATGTAACCTGCTTGGCACCTCCATGTTGCACCGTGTCTCTAAGGACACACAAATGAGGATCATCATACTGCCGATCTCGGATACGCTCCAATAAAGAAGAACGAGCAATTGTGCAAGCTAATACAAGGCTGGGCTTAGAAACATCCAACCTCACGAACTGATTGGCCAAAGCCTGAACATCCAAAGCAAGCGGTCTCTCACCGACCGGAACATATGCAAGACTACCTATACTGGCTGAATTCCTACTCAAAGCATCCGCCACCACATTGGCCTTTCTCGGATGATATAAGATGGTGATATCATAGTCTTTTAATAGCTCCAACCACCTTATCTGCCTCAAATTTATCTCCTTCTGCTTGAACAAGTGTTGCAAACTCTTGTGATCCGTGAACACCTCACATGCCACGCCATACAAATAATGCCTCCAAATCATCAGCGCGTAAACAATGGCTGCTAACTCCAAATCATGGACTGGATAGTTCTTCTCATGAATCTTCAACTGACGTGAAGCATAAGCAATGACCTTGTCATCCTGCATCAACACCGCACCAAGTCCAATACGAGATGCATCACAATAAACCGTATATGGCCCTGAACTTGTGGGCAAAACCAACACTGGCGCCGTAGTCAAAGCTGTCTTGAGCTTCTGGAAGCTCGCCTCACACTCGTTCGAACACCTAAACTGGGCACCCTTCTGGGTCAACCTGGTCATCGAGGCTGCAATAGATTAAAACCCCTCCAGAAACCGACGGTAATAGCCTGCCAAACCCAAGAAACTCCGGATCTCTGTAGCGGATGTGGGTCGAGGCCAGTTCTTGATTGCCTTTATCTTCTTTGGATCCACTTGAATACCCTCTGCTGAAACCACATGACCCAAGAAAGCAACTGAACTCAACCAGAACTTACACTTCAAAAACTTAGCATACAACTGACTATCTCTCAGAGTCTGAAGAACCACTCTCAGATGTTGTTCATGCTCCTCCCGGCTGCGGGAATAAATCAAAATATCATCAATGAAGACTATCACAAACGAATCCAAGTAAGGCCTGAAAACTCGGTTCATCAATTCCATGAAAGTTGCTGGGGCATTTGTTAATCCGAATGACATCACCAAGAACTCATAATGCTCGTACCGAGTGCGAAAAGCTGTCTTAGGGACATCGGATGCCCTAATCCTCAATTGATGGTAGCCCGATCTCAAGTCGATCTTAGAAAACACTTGGGCACCCTGAAGCTGGTCGAACAAATCATCAATCCTCGGCAATGGGTACTTATTCTTGATTGTGACCTTGTTCAATTGTCGGTAATCTATACACATTCTCATCGACCCGTCCTTTTTCTTGACAAACAACACCAGCACACCCCACGGCGAGACACTGGGCCTTATGAAGCCCTTATCAAGCAAGTCTTGCAACTGCTCCTTCAACTCAGGAGGGGCCATACGATACGGCGGAATAGAAATGGGCTGAGTGCCCGAAGCCAAAGCAATACAAAAGTCAATATCCCTGTCGGGTGGCTACCCGGCAGGTCTAAAGGAAATACCTCAGGGAACTCACGAACTACAGGCACAGAATCAATAGAAGGGACCTCAGCACTAGAATCACGAGCATATGCCAAATAAGCCAAACACCCCTTCTCGACCATATGCCGAGCCATCATATATGAGATAACACTACGGGTAGAATGACCAGGAGTCCCTCTCCACTCAAGACGAGGTAGACCCGGTAAGGCTAAGGTCACAGTCTTGGCATGACAATCCAAGATAGCGTGGTAAGGTGATAGCCAATCCATCCCCAGTATGACATCAAAATCAACCATGTCCAGTAGTAACAAGTCTACTCGGGTCTCAAAACCCCCAATCACAACTACGCAAGAACGATGAACACGATCTACCATAATAGAATCACCCACCTGTGTAGATACATAAACAGGAGCACTCAAAGAATCACTAGGCATGACCAGCTACGGCTCAAAATAAGATGACACATAAAAGTATGTAGACCCTGGATCAAATAGCACTGAAGCATCACTACTACAAACCAAACCCGTACCTGTGATAACTGTATCGGAAGCCTCAGCCTCAGGCCTGGCTGGAAGAGCATAACATTGGGGCTGGGCTCCACCACCCTGGACTATATCTCTAGGACGGCATGCTGCTGGCTGGCCTCCACCTCTAGCGGCCTGACCTCCACCTCTACCTCTACCTCTAGTACCTCTACCTCCACCTCTAGCTGGCTGAGCGGGCTGTGGAACACTCGGTGCCTGAACCATGGCACGGGAACCCTGCTACTGCAACTCAATACCCACTAATCTCGGGCAAGCTCTCTGGATATGACCATACTCACCGCACTCAAAGCATCGGCTTGAGTGCTGCGACTGAGAAAACTGAGACTAACCCTGGTGGGCCGGCTGACCATGAGGATAGCTCTGGATAGGAGGTTCTCTAATAGAAGCTGGTGGTGCACTATAGGACTGTTGATCAGAATACTGCATATGAGAACCATGGCCACCTGAAGCACTGTGAGAAACCTGAAGTGCTGACTGAAAAGGCCTAGGAGGATGGCCTCTACCATACGAATCCCTACATCCAGACGAGGTACCACTGAATCTTCCTGAATGACGAAGCCTCTTGTCAGACCCCTAACCACCTCCCTATGATAAAACCATCTCAACTCTCCTAGCCACATTGGCCGCCTCTTGGAAGGAAATCTCACTCCCCGTCTCCTAAGCCACCTGAAGTCGAATAGGCTGAATGAGCCCCTCAATGAACCTCCTCACTCTCTCTATCTCTCAGTGGCAAGTATAAGTAGAGCATGACGGGCCAAATCAATAAACCTGGTCTCGTACTGAGTAACAATCATGGAACCCTGCTGGAGACGCTCAAACTGCCTCGGATAGATCTCTCTCTGAGTGACGAAAAGAAACTTCTCCAAGAATAGCTGTGAAAACTGATCCCAAGTCAGAGCTGGTGACCCAACTGGTCTAGCCAAAGAATAATCTCTCCACCAAGTCTTGGCGGATCCAGATAAGCGAAAAGTAGCAAAGTCGACCCCATGGGTCTCCACTATCCCCATGTTCTTGAGAACCTCGTGACAGCTGTCTAAATAATCCTAGGGATCCTTAGAAGATGCACCGCCGAAAGTGGTAGTGAAGAGCTTGGTGAACCTGTCCAATCTCCATAAGGCATCGGCAGACATAGCCGCTCCATCGCCGGTCTGGGCTACCACACTCGACTGAACTGCTCTAGCTGGATGAGCTGTTAGAGTCTGAAACTAGGGAGCCACCTGCTCCGGAGTGCGGAGTAGCAGGAGTCCGGGCTCCTCCTCCAGCTTGAGAGACAGCTGGTGCTACAGGAAGCAAGCCTGCCCGGGTGACACTCTCCATAAGGCCCACTAAACGGACCAGAGCATCCTGAAGTACTGGGGTAGCAATGAACCCCTTTGGGACCTGAGCTGGGCCCACCGGAACTACCTGGGCCGGAGCCTCCTCGTCAAACTCAACCTGAGGCTCCGCCACTGGTGCTGCTGCTCCGGGCTGAGCCCTGCCCCTACCTCGGCCTCTAGCACGGCCTCGGCCTCGCCCTCTGCCCCTCGTGAGAGCTACTGCTGGGGGCTCGGGCTGCTGATCAGCGATGAGGAAGCGCGTGTTCTCGGCATCTGCGAAAGAACATAGTAGAAATTCAATTAGCATTGAGAAACCAAACCGCACGACAAGAAAGAATAGATGTGAAGTTTTTCTTAACTCTGTAGCCTCTGGGGGATAAATACAGACGTCTCCGTGCCGATCCCTCAGACTCTACTAAGCTTGTCTGTGAATTGTGAGACCTATGTAACCTAGAGCTCTGATACCAACTTGTCACGACCCGGATTTCCCACCCTCGGGAGATCGTGATGACGCCTACTAATGAAAGCTAGGCAAGCCAACCAATTGAACTATTACCTTGTTTCCATTTCTAATCCGATAACAATTAAGAACCAACATTTAAATAACAACATAATTTAAATAGGCGGAAGACTGAATGCAAAGTTTTAATAATACTGCTAATACCAATCCATAACAAATCTACCCAAGACTGGTGTCACAACTTCACAGACTGTCTAGGAGTACTACAAATAAAGGTCTGAAAGAAATAATACAACACTGTCTCTGGAAAAACATGAAAGAAACAGGAATAAAAGATAGCAGGAGACGCTAGAGCCTGCGGACGCCTACAGGACTACCTCGAGTCGCCTGATGAACAAGAAACAGCAATCTCACTGCGGACCGTAAGCTAAAGCACCGAGATCTGCACAAGAGAGTGCAGAGTGTAGTATCAGCACAACCGACCCCATGTGCTGGTAAGTGTCTAGCCTAACCTCGGCGAAATAGTGACGAGGCTAGGATCAGACTACCAAATAAACCTATACAGTTAAATCATATATATATATATATATAGCAAATAATAATAAGGGAAAACTAGCAGTTTAAGGTGGGAAGGGGACATGCTGTGGGGGTTATCATTTACCAACAGTGACTCAGGAGAAAATCATAAGAACAATTTAAAATTCGCAGCAGAAGGAATAAGGGAACAGTAACAAATCAATATCCACTTTTATTCCTTATTGTTGCACCGTGCAACCCGATCCAAATCATAAGACACTGTTGCGGCATGCAACCCGATCCATATGATATGTCACTGTTGTAGAGTGCAAACTGATCCATAAAATATTGTTGCGGCGTGCAACCCGATCCATATATTATTGTTGCGCGTGCAACCCGATCCATATAATATTGCTGCGGCGTGCAACCCGATCCATATAATATTGTTGCAGCGTGCAACCCGATCCCAATATATAATGCAACACCAATCAAAAAGAATCCCGACAAGGGAGAAATAAGGGAACAACAATATCCCGGCAAGGAAATCGACAATAAGCAGTAATTACGTCCCGGCAAGGGAATTAGCTATAACCAAACTTGCTCCAACATTTAACTTCACAAAAGTGACCTCAACTGGAACCAATACTCAACCAAAAGCAATTTCCACGAGAATAATCATAATTCTTGCCCAACACAGAGAATCAACAACTTAGGCATTTGTAGTACTTAGTAAGAGCACAACGATTTCAATTTAAGACTCGCGGGCATGCTTGACACCAACATATAGATACTCGTCACCATCCCTATACGTCGTACTCATCAAATAACACATCGTAAATAGGACTCGACTCCTAATCCCTCAAGCAAAGGTTAGACCAAACACTTACCTCGATGCCTCGAACACAGTTCAAGCCTCAACTATCGCTTTACCTCTTGATTCCACCACCAATTCGCTCGTATCTAGCCACAAGTACTTAATTATATCAATAAATGCTAAATGAATCAGTTCTAATGCATGGAAATAAGTTTTCTAAAGTTTTTCCCAAAAAGCCAAAAATCGACCCCGGGCCCACATGGTCAAAACCCGAGGTTCGAACCAAAACTCAATTGCCCATTCACACACAAACTCAAATATATAATTTGTTTTGAAATCGGACCTCAAATCGAGGTCCAAATCCCCAAAATTTGAAAAACCTAGGTTCTACCCAAAACACCCAATTTCCCCCATGAAAACCTTTGATTTTGAGTTGAAATCATGTGGAAAGATGTTGAAGATTGAAGAAAACGAGTTAAAAACGAATTAATCGATTTGGAGAAGAAATTTTCTTTGGAAAATCGCACGAGAGTTTATGTTTTGAGAAGATATGAAAAATGGCTGAAAATGTGTCTAAGTGTTAATTAACTGGTCTCTGATGTCGCAATTGCGACTAGGGTTTGCAATTGCGAACCCTTCAGAAGTCTGCTATTCTCGCATTTGCGACAAAAGTTCGCATTTGCAAACGCGCAATTGCGATGGGGGAGTCGCATTTGCGACGAAGGGAATTTCTGGGCCACTTCGCATTTGCGATCAGCCCTGCCCAGGCCTTCACTCGCATTTGCGATGGGTTGGTCGCATTTGCGAGCCAGGATTCGCAAATGCGAAGCTTGCAGGCCTGCAACATACCAGTTAAAGATTTGCAACATTCTAAGTTAAATTTCCACTCCGTGGCCTATCCAAAACTCACCCGAGCCCTCGGGGCTCCAAACTAAGCATGCACACTAACCCAAAAACATCATACGCACTTGCTTGTGCATTCAAATCACCAAAATAACATCAACAACTATGAATTTTGCATCAAAATCATGAAATCACTTAAGAACATCAAATTTTCCAATTTTCTCAAATAAGGTCCGATTCACGTCATTTCAAGTCCGTTTCTTACCAAATTTCACAGACTCAACATAAATCACATATAAGACCTGTACCAGGCTCCGGAATAAAAATACGGGCCCGATACCATCAAATTTCAAACACATTTCATTTCCAAAAACTCATATATTTTCTAGAAAACAATTTTCTTTAAAAATTCATTTCTCGGGCTTGGGACCTCGAAATGGATAAAAGGAATTTATTACTAATCTCATAACTCTCAAAAATCACTAGAAACAAAAGATAGACACGGATCTCACTCATAGAACCTCCCAACAGGGTAATCACATAAACAGAGTGCTAATTATGATACGCACCCATAAGTGGAGCAACAAATAGGGGAACTCACCCCGATAAGCAAAACTGTAATGAACTACGGATGGTGCTCCTCTATAACAAACCGAAATCATACCTGAATGACATTCAGCTGGCGTAGCGGCCTTAAGCCCACTATATGAAACACATCAACGAGCCGGGCCTCCCCCTCTTGGGCGCCCTCTACTCGCCTGAATACCTCGCTGTGACACATCGGCCGAAGTCTGGGACAATCTCTCAGCATATGGCTAGTATCTCCACACTAAAAGCAACCTCTCTGCTCACGAGGCAGAGGGAACTGTGTGGTACGGGTACTCGAGACCCATGAACACCTGAGTCACAATGCAAAGCCTGAAGCGTGAACTCAACTAGCTGACCTGCAAAACCTCTACCATGTCGCACCCTGCCTCCAAAATAAGGACCAGCAGATCTCCCCGGTCTACGAGGCCTCCTCTCCTCCTCAAACTCTCTCTCTTGGTCTCGCCTGCCCTCTCTCTCATGGCCTCGCCTGTCCTCTCTCTCCTGGCCTCGCCTGACCACTCTCTCCTCTCTCTCTCTCGAGCCAGCATGCCCTCCACCCTCCTAGCAATATTCACGGTCTGCTGATACGAAATATCTATCTCCAACTCCCGGGCCATGCTAGTCCTGATGCTGGGATGGAGTCCCTCAATGAACTGACGGACCCTCTCCCGAACAGTAGAAACCAAAATCGGCGCATGTCTGGCCAAATCACTAAATCTGACGGCGTACTCTGATACTGACATAGTGCCCTGGCGCAACTGCTCAAACTCTGCATGCCATGCATCCCGAAGGGACTGAGGTACGAACTCTCTCAAGAACATCTCTAAAAATTGAACCCATGTAAGTGAAACTGACTCAGCCGGGCTACCCAACTCATATGCCCGCCACCACTGATAAGTCGCTCCCCTAAGCTGGAACGTAGTAAAACCAACCCCACTCGTCTCAACAATACCCATAGTGCGGAGAATGCGATGGCACTCCTCCAAAAAACCCTGTGCACTCTCTAAAGCCTAACCACTGAAGGTAGGAGGGTCGTACTTCTTGTACCTCTCAAGCCTAAGCTACTCTTCTTCATATGATACTGCCCTGACTACGGGCTGAACTGGAAGCACAGGGTGTGCTGCCATGACGCCTGGAACCTGACCAACATGAACTTGCTGCTCCGGAGTGTGGGTGGCAGGAGTCTGAGTCCCTCCCCCGGTTTGTGAAGTAGCTGGTGCAGCCGGAATCAAATCCGCCTAAGCCAATGTACCAAACATGCTCAGGAACTGTGCTAAGGTCTCCTGAAGTCCGGGGGTAACAGCAGGCGCCTTCGGTACCTGCCCCCCAACTAGAGTTACTGGCAGCTCCTTAACAGCTGCTCTGGTGGGTGCCCTAGCTGTGGCACGTACTCCTCGTCGACCTCTATCTCTGCCTCTAGCGACACCTGCTCTAGGAGCAGCGTCATCGGTAACTGTAGCGCGTGTCCTCACCATCTGTGAGAGAACGGAATGATAATATTTCAGACACCGAGACCAATAAGCTAGCACGATAGGAATGAAAGAAGCAAGATTGTCCTAACAGTTTCGTAGCCTCTCGAAGATAAGTAGAGACGTCTCCGTACCGATTCACAAGACTCTACTAAACTCGCTTATGACTCGTAGCACCTATGAACCTAGAGCTCTAATACCAACTTGTCACGACCCAACTTTCCCTTCCGTTTGGGTATCGTGATAGCACCTAGTCTTAGTGACTAGGTAAGCCTAACTCATACTGAATTACCACAATAGTAAATGAAATTTAGAAGCAGAAATCTCTACAACATTTATAATTCCCAAAACCCGGTAGTACAAGTCATAAGCTCTACAGAGTTAGCTACCACTTCTTAATATATGTTCGGAAAAGAGTGAAAATAGTTGAATAAAGTAAGAAGGTGACTCCGAAGCCTGCGAACGTAGCAGCAAGTTTACCTTGAGTCTCCTCAGCAATGATCCGCACAGCTACTAATGGTCGATACCTGGATCTGCACAACAAAAAATGTGCAGAAGAGTAGCATGAGCACACCACAGTGGTGCCCAGTAAGTATCTAGACTAACCTCGGTGAAGTAATGACGAGGAACAGTAGAGACACCTACCGGTCCAACAAATTGTACAAATATAGGAACAACGGAACATGATGTATATATAAAGACTACACGAAATGGCTAACAATGCTACAATCACAATATGGGAAGAAAACAGCAAGTAACAACAGAAATACCAAAATAATGACATAGAAGAGCGAGCAAAAACACAACCCAAATCCTAAATTCACAATACAGTAAAGGTAAGCAATAAATCAGATCCTACGACAGTGTTCGCATCAGGTCTTATCCAGCATTTTCAACGAAGTACCGAATCTCGGACAAATAATAGCCCACGAGTCCCAGTACCTGAAATCTAACACTTGGCATCTTGTGCCCCCATCACATCTCATGGTCGTGCTGACAACTCACTTGCTAACTAAAGCCACTCTCACATATACAACAAGTAAACAAGGGTGTGCATCTATACTCAGCAAAATCAGGAGGACTTCACATCCAATAGGAGTGTTCAACTACGTGTATGCTTGTGCAAGTGCTTTAACATAGTTCCTACCAGCTAATAAGCATAAGGAAAAGAACGGACAGCACGTAAGATATTTCCTCAAAACTTCCACGAGATAAAGCTCATACAGGTAAGCGTACCACAACACAATATCAAACTACAAGAATGCCCCCAGTCCATCACAAATCATCACAATCAATCCCTGACATAGCCCACCTTGTCTCGCCACGTGTGCAAATAATAACATAATAAGTGCATGCCTTGTTTCGCCACACGTGCATCATAATGTTCCCACCTTGTCTCGCCACATGCGCAACCCACATATAAGCATATATATACATACCCTGCCTTGTCACGCTGCATGTGCAATATATCAATAGTAGCAATAGCTCGGCAAAAACCTCGTGCAACCCCATAACAATAACCGCATGGCAAAAAACTAGTGCATCACAATATCAACAACCGCACAGTAGAAACCTCGTGCACCACCACAAGAAGTACAACAGCAACAATGACAATATATACAAGAACACGACAAGTAAATCAACTCAAGAACTTTCGATCATAAGGAGATGATAAAGCTAGCTCACAAGGAATAACCACAATAGAGAATGCTAAGCGTAATAAGAAGAGCTCAACAAGGGAGAAAATAAAATGAAGCAACGATCCCACAATATGTAATTCAACAACAAGGAAGAAAACACGAATCAAATAATTCCAAATAAGGAAACGTCAACTAAATATAGGATATCTAAACTTCTTTTAAGGTTGGGCAATTTACGAAGAAATATATAACAATTTCAATTAAAGATGAGCAGCAGAAGATAATCATAACCTCAATTAAGACTAAACAATTACAGGGGAGATAATAATGATTTCCAATAAAGACAAGCAGTTATGAATGCTAGCATGACAATAGAAGAGGTAAAAATCTTCATTTAAGCAAAATAAGAGACAAATAGGCAATAAGAATGAATCATAAGCAATTAATTCCAATTAGAGCATGTAGAGGTGAAACGAGTAAGTGGAAAACTCGAGCATATCAACTACACTGAATATAAGGATCTAAGAACCCTTAAAGGCCAATTTTCCACAAATAAGTCCGAGCACGTACTTGTCACCTCGCGTACACGAACTACAATCAACATAGCAGACTCAAATCCCAAGGGGAAGTCCCCCACACAAGGTTAGGCAAGATACTTACCTCAAAGACGACAAATCGATACTCTAAAATGCACTTCTCGGGTGAAAAGACCTCCGGACGGCTCAAATCTAACCAAATTAACTTCAAAGCACAAATAAAACACATAAGAAACTATTCCGGATCATAAGTCTCAATCTTTAACAAAATCCAAAAATCGGTTCAAAAGTCGACCCCCCGGGCCCGCACCTCGGAACCCAACAAATTTACAAAAACCGAATACCCATTCCGATACGAGTTCAACCATACAAAATTTATCAAATTCCGATACCATTTGGTCCCTCAAATCATGATTTTTATTTTAGGAATTTTCTTCAAAAACCAACATTTTTTCCAACTTAAAACACAAATTAAATGATAAAAATGAAGATAAAATCATGGAATATGTTAGATTCTAGATGAAGAACACTTACCCAATCGATTTGTGTGAAAAACCCTCAAAGAATCTCTCAAAATCGAGCTCCACAAGTCAAGATATGAATAAAATGGTCTAACCCTCGATTTGGGAATATATTCTGCCTGCCCAGGGGTTGTTCTTCGCGTTCGGGACCCCTTTCTCGCGTTCGCGATGAGTAAATTCCTCGTCGGCGATTTCCAAACTCATTCCAGACAGCCTTTAGTATAATGGCCATAACATTTTACACACAACTTCAAATGACAAATGGTTTGATGTTCTGAAAACTAGACACCATGGGCTATAGTTTCATAGGTTTCTCATTTCCTGAGTCATTATATATTTCGAGATATAAGCTTTCAAAGTCAACCATGTGCAGCAGAGATTGTCAAACCCTGCCCGGACAGCCTGTAGTGTAACTACCATAACATTTTGTACACAAATCTAAATGCCAATTAATTTACATTTCTAAAAACTAAACACAAAGGGATACAACTTTAATTGTTGGATTATCTCCAAATTCCTTATGGATTGTGAGATATGAGCCTCCGAAGTCAGACCTGTGCAACCGAGATTTCCTTCTTCGCGAACGCGGGAGTCTCCTCGCAAACGCGTAGAACAAACTTTCAGAAGCCAAATTCTTCTTCGCGAACGCGAGAGCCTCCTGCGAACGCGAAGAAAAACACCAGATATCAGATAATCAGCATCCAAAGTAGCCCAAAATGATCCGAAACACACCCGAGTCCCCCCAGGACCCCATCTAAATACACAAATAAGTCATATAACCTAACATGGACTCGCTCGAGGTCTCAAATCATATCAAACAATGCCGAAACGACGAATCACACCATGAATCGAACTATGAACTTCCAAATCTTGTAGTTTCGAAATTTGTGCCCAAACCTATCAAATCAACCCGGAACGATGCTAAATTTCGTAGACAAGTCCAAAATGACATAACGGAGCTGCTCTAACTCTCGGAATCGCATTCCGGCCCCGATATCACAAAAGTCACTTTCCAAACTTCAACTTTTCCAACTTTCGTCGAAACGCCTCAAATTACCCTACGGACCTCCAAATCCGAATCCGGACGCACGCCTAAGTCCAAAATAACCATACGAAGCTGTTGAGATCACCCAAAACCCATTCCGGGGCCGTTTACTCAAAAGTCCAATTCCGGTCAAATTCTCACCGTTTAAACTTCCAAAACTAGATTCCTTCTTCCAATTTGACTCTGAATCATCTGTTAACTGAATTCAACCATGCATGCAAGTCGATACTCGTATTATGAAGTTGTTCCAGACCTTACGCCGCCGAACAGAGCTTATTTTCTCAAAACAACCGGCTGGGTTGTTACATCCTCCCCCTCTTAAAACCAACGTTCGTCCTCGAACGTGCCAAGATTCGCCTCGAAGTCCTCAAGTCACTGAGTGCAAACTTCAAACATACATCCGCGGGTGATCCCACGTCACCCCAATCCACATAAATCAGACGACACCATCTCAACTGAAATATAGCCTTTCTAGCAATACCGATAAACCTTAGAACTAGAATTCTAACCTTCCATCCATTTCTAAAAGACCCGATTCTAAATCCATACCCGATATCAGTCTCAACTAGCTGCATCAATTCATGCCAACGCCCATACAGTACCCTTACGACATGACACATCAGACATAGGCCCACAGTAATATTTTTTATCACAATATTCGCCCGAAATCAAATTCAGCACCGGCTATAAACCTCATATTCAATAGGAACCCGTTTCAAACCTCCACAACACTGGCGATGACACAATAACCACAAAAGCCAGATAACTAAACACCCGAATCACCAAATATCAGCTAATACCAATGGGCACACACCCCACAAGCTAAAACTCAAGAAGCACATAACGAAAAATGACTGAATATGGAAAGAGAAACACATGAGGGAACTATCAAACAAGCCCGACAAGCATAAATTTTTCTATCAATACTAATCTACAAAACAATCTAACAAGAAAGAATTAAAGCAAATAAAAGAATCACAAGGATCTCATACTGATATAACTCCCACCGCGGTACACAGCACGGCCTCAACACATCAAATCACATGAAATCATGAGGGTCCCGCCCTCCACTTTGAATCACAAGTAGGGTGTACATCAAACCAGCTAAAACCTTTCACTAGATCGGTTTCGTCAACAAAATTACAACATGTACTGGCTCCCACACCGGTGGAGCATAAAAATCACAGCTCATAGCCAAAAATACTCAGAAATCACATCAAACCTACCGAAATGGATAAAAGGAATTTATTACTAGTCTCATAACTCTCAAAAATGACTAGAAACAAACGATAGACACGGCTATCAATCATAGAACATCCCAACAGGGTAATCACATAAACAGAGTGCTAATTATGATACACACCCATAAGTGGAGCAACAAATAGGGGAACTCACCCCGATAAGCAGAACTGTAATGAACTACGGATGGTGCTCCTCTATAACAAACTGAAATCATACCTGAATGACATTCAACTGGCGTAGAAGCCTTAAGCCCACTATATGAACCACATCAATGAGCCGGGCCTCCCCCTCTTGGGCGCCCTCTACTCGCCCGAATACCTCGCTGTGACACATCATCCCGAAGTGTAGGACAATCTCTCACCATATAGCTAGTATCTCCATACTCAAAGCAACATCTCTACTGACGAGGCTGTGGGAACTGTGCGGTACGAGTACTCTGAGACCCATGAACACCTTAGTCACTATGCAAAGCCTGAAGCACAAACTGAACTGGCTGACCCACAAAACCTCTACCATGTCGCACTCTGCCTCCAAAATAAGGACCAGCAGATCTCCCCGGTCTACGAGGCCTCCTCGCCTCCTCAAACTCTCTCTCTTGATCTCGTCTGCCCTCTCTCTCATGGCCTCGCTTGTCCTCTCTCTCCTGGCCTCGCCTTATGACTCTCTCCCCTCTCTCTCGAGCCAGCATGCCCTCCACCCTCCTAGCAATACTCACGATCTGCTAATACGAAATATCTATCTCCAACTCCCAGGCCATGCTAGTCCTGATGCTGGGATGGAGTCCCTCAATGAACCGGCGGACCCTCTCCCAAACAGTAGAAACCAAAATCGGTGCATGTCTGGCCAAATCACTATATTTAACGGTGTACTCTGATACTGACATAGTGCCCTGGTGCGGCTGCTCAAACTCCGCACGCCATGCATCCTGAAGGGACTGAGGTACGAAATCTCTCAAGAACATCTCTGAAAACTGAACCCATGTAAGTGAAACTGACTCGGCCGAGCTACCCAACTCATATGTCCGCCACCACTGATAAGCCACTCCCCTGAGCTAGAACGTAGTAAAAGCAACCCCACTCGTCTCAACAATACCCATAGTGCGGAGAATGCGATGGAACTCCTCCAGAAAACCCTGTGCACTCTCTGAAGCCAAACCACTGAAGGTAGGAGGGTCATACTTTTTGTACCTCTCAAGCCTAAGCTGTTCTTCTTCGGATGTTGCTGCCCTGACTATGGGCTGAACTGGAACCATAGGTTGTGCAGCCATGATGCCTGGAACCTAACCAACATGAACTTGCTGCTTTGGAGTGTGGGTGGCTGGTGTCTGAGTCCCTCCACTGATTTGTGAAGTAGCTGGTGCAGCCGGAATCAACCCCGCTTGAGCCAATGTACCAAACATGCTCAGGAACTGTGCTAAGGTCTCCTGAAGTCCAGGGGTAACAGCAGGCGCCTCCGGTACCTGCCCCCAACTGGAGCTACTGGCGGCTCCTCAACAGCTGCTCTGGTAGGTGCTCTAGCTGTGGCACGTACTCCTCGTCGACCTCTATCTCTGCCTCTAGAGACACCTGCTCCGGGAGTAGCGTCATCGATAACTGCAGAGCGTGTCCTCACCATCTGTGAGAGAATGGAATGATAATAGTTCAGACACCAAGATCAATAAGCTCACACGATAGGAATAAAAGAAGTGAGATTGTCCTAACAGTTCCGTAGCCTCTCGAAGATAAGTATACGCGTCTCCGTACCGATCTGCAAGACTCTACTAAACTCGCTTATGACTCATAGCACCTATGAACCTAGAGCTCTAATACCAACTTGTCACGACCCAACTTTCCCTCCGTTTGGGTATCGTGATGGCACCTAGTCTTAGGGACTAGGTAAGCCTAACTCAAACTGAAATACCACAATAATAAATGAAATTTAACAGTCTTGAAGCAGAAATATCTACAACATTTATAATTCCCAAAACCCGGTAGTACAAGTCATAAGCTCTACAGAGTTAGCTACCACTTCTAAATATATGTTCGAAAAAGAGTGAAAACAGTTGAATACAAGTAAGAAGGTGACTCCGAATCCTACGAACGCAGCAGCAGGTTTACCTTGAGTCTCCTCAGCGATGATCCGCACAGCTACTAATGGTCGACACCTGGATCTGCACAACAAAAAATGTGCAGAAGAGTAGCATGAGCACACCACGGTGGTGCCCAGTAAGTATCAAGACTAACCTCGGTGGAGTAGTGACGAGGAACAGTCAAGACACCTACCGGTCCAATAAACTGTACAAATATAGGAACAACGGAACATGATGTATATATAAAGACTACACGAAATGGCTAACAATACTACAATCACAATAAGGGAAGAAAACAGCAAGTAACAGCGAAAATACCAAAACTAATGACATAGAAGAGCGAGCAAAAACACAACCCAAATCCTAAATTCACAATACAGTAAAGGTAAGCAATAAATCAGATCCTACGACAGTGTTCGCATCAGGTCTTATCCAGTATTTTCCATGAAGTACCGAATCTCGGACAAATTACAGCAGACGAGTCCCAGTACCTGAAATCTAACACTTGGCATCTTGTTCCCCCATCACATCTCATTGTCGTGCTGACAACTCACTTGCTAACTAAAGCCACTCTCACATATACAACAAGTAAACAAGGGTGTGCATCTATACTCAGCAAAATCAGGAGGACTTCACATCCAATAGGAGTGTTCAACTACGTGTATGCTTGTGCAAGTGCTTTAACATAGTTCCTACCAGCTAATAAGCATAAGGAAAAGAACGGACAGCACGTAAGATATTTCCTCAAAACTTCCACGAGATAAAGCTCATACAGGTAAGCGTACCACAACACAATATCAAACAACAAGAATGCCCCCAGGCCATCACAATCATCACAATCAATCCCTGACATAGCCCATCTTGTCTCGACGCGTGTGCAAATAATAACTAATAAGTGTCTGCCTTGTTTCGCCACACGTGCATCATAATGTTCTCACCTTGTCTCGCCACATGCGCAACCCACATATAAGCATATATATACATACCCCGCCTTGTCACACCGCATGTGCAATATATCAATAGTAGAAATAGCACGGTAGAAACCTCGTGCAACACCATAACAACAACCGCGCGGCAGAAACCTCGTGCATCACAATATCAACAACCGCACGGCAGAAACCTCGTGCACCACCACAACAAGTACAACAGCAACAATGACAATATATACAAGAACACGACAAGTAAATCAACTCAAGAACTTTCAATCACAAGGAGACGGTAAAGCTAGCTCACAAGGAATAACCACAATAGAGAATACTAAGCGTAATAAGAACAGCTCAACAAGGGAGAAAATAATATGAAGCAACGATCCCACAATATGTAATTCAACAACAAGGAAGCTAACACGAATCAAATAATTCCAAATAAGGAAAGGTCAACTAAATATAGGATATCTAAACTTCTTTTAAGGTTGGGCAATTTAGGAAGAATATACAACAATTTCAATTAAGGATGAGCAGCGGAAGATAATCATAACCTCAATTAAGACTAAACAATTACAAGGGAGATAATAATGATTTCCAATAAAGACAAGCAGTTATGAATGATAGCATGACAATAGAAGAGGTAAAAATCTTCATTTAAGCAAAATAAGAGTCAAATAGGCAATAAGAATGAATCATAAGCAATTAATTCCAATTTGAGCATGTAGAGGTGAAACTAGTAAGTGGAAAACTCAAGCATATCAAGTACATATTCATACACAGTGAATATAAGGACCTAAGAATCCTAAAAGACCAATTTTTCCACAAATAAGTCCGAGCACGCTCTCGTCACCTCGCGTACACGAACTACAATCAACATAGAAGACTCAAATCCTAAGGGGAAGTCCCCCACACAAGGTTAGGCAAGATACTTACCTTAAAGACGACAAATCGATACTCTAAAATGAACTTCTCGGGTGAAAAGATATCTGGACGGCTCAAATCTAACCAAATTAACTTCAAAGCACAAATAAAACACATAAGAAACTATTCCGGACCATAAGTCTCAATCTTTAACAAAATCCAAAAATCGATCCAAAATTCGACCCCCCCCCCCCCCCAGGCCCGCACCTCGGAACTCGACAAATTTACAAAAACCGAATACCCATTCCGATACGAGTTCAACCATACAAAATTTATCAAATTCCGATACCATTTGGTCCCTCAAATCATGATTTTTTATTTTAGGAATTTTCTTCAAAAACCAACATTTTTTCCAACCTAAAACAAAAATTAAATGATAAAAATGAAGATAAAATCATGGAATATGTTAGATTCTAGATGAAGAACACTTACCCAATCGATTTGTGTGAAAAACTCTCAAAGAAAAGCGCTCAAAACCGAGCTCCACAAGTCAAGATATGAATAAAATGATCTAACCCTCGATTTGGGAATATATTCTGCCTGCCCAGGGGTTGTTCTTCGCGTTCGGGACCCCTCTCTCGCGTTCGCGATGAGTAAATTCCTCGTCAGCGATTTCCAAACTCATTCCAGACAGCCTTTAGTATAATGGCCATAACATTTTACACACAACTCCAAATGACAAATGGTTTGATGTCCTGAAAACTAGACACCAAGGGCTATAGTTTCATAGGTTTCTCATTTCCTGAGTCATTATATATTGCGAGATATAAGCTTTCAAAGTCAACCCTGTGCAGCAAAGATTTTCGTACCCTCCCCGGACAGCCTGTAGTGTGACTACCATAACTTTTTGTACACAAATCTAAATACCAATTAATTTACATTTCGAAAAACAAGACACAAAGGGCTACAAATTTAATTTTTGGATCATCTCCAAATTCCTTATAGATTGTGAGATATGAGCCTCCGAAGTTAGACCTGTGCAACCGAGATTTCCTTCTTCGCGAACGCGGGAGTCTCCTCGCGAACGCGTAGAACAAACTTCCACAAGCCAAATTCTTCTTCGCGAACGCGAGAGGCTCCTCGTGAATGCGAAGAACAACACCAGATATCAGATAATCAGCATCCAAAGTAGCCCAAAATGATCCGAATCACACCCGAGCCCCCCTTACCCCCCCCCCCCGGGACCCCGTCTAAATACACAAACAAGTCATATAACCTAAAACGGATTCGCTCGAGGTCTCAAATTATGTCAAACAATGCCGAAATGACGAATCACACCATGAATCGAACTATGAACTTCCAAATCTTCTAGCTTCGAAAACTTATGCTCAAACCTATCAAATCAACCCGGAACGATGCTAAATTTCGTAGACAAGTCCAAAATGACATAACGGAGCTGCTCCAACTCTCGAAATCGCATTCCGACCCCGATATCACAAAAGTCAACTATGGGTCAAACTTCTCCACTTTCCAAACTTCAACTTTTCCAACTTTTGCCGAAACGCCTCAAATTACCCTACGGACCTCCAAACCCGAATCCGGACGCCCGCCTAAGTCCAAAATCACCATACAAAGCTGTTGAGATCACCAAAACCCATTCCGGGGCCGTTTACTCAAAAGTCCAATTCTGGTCAAATTCTCACCGTTTAAACTTCCAAAACTAGATTCCTTCTTCCAATTTCACTCTGAATCATCTGTTAACTGAATTCTACCACACACGCTCGTCGATACTCATATTATGAAGTTGTTCCGGAAATTATGCCGCTGAACAGAGCTTATTTTCTCAAAATAATCGGCCAGGTCGTTACAGTAGCCCTTTATGACATCAATATGCTATATATAAAATTAAATACATAGCGTCGATTTATTGAATGAAATCAAGGAAAACAAATTTCATTGAAGAAACTTTATATATACAGGTATTGTATGTTGAAGAAAATTAAATGATTATAGAAGGCGGTACTGCCTGAAACCAATTGAATATAATGTGTACAGTTAGATACATACTGCTGAATACATTTGAGTATTTAATATTGCATACAGTTAAATACATACTAATAACTATAAATTTGCTCTGTATCAGTCATTCATTAAAAAACTAATGAAGAATACATATAGCTTTTAACTAATTGCTAGATAAAACAGTGAAACAAATAGAAATCTGAATACATTTAGATACATTGAATATACAGAACTCATTGAACTAAACAACAGCAACAGATAAAACTGTCCAAGGAACAGTGAATACAATATTTAACTGTATTTCTGTTAATATAGAATACATCTGTCTACATCCCAGGAACAGTGAATACGGTATTTAACTGTATTTCTGTTAATATAGAATACATATGTCTACATACCAGTTGTAAAATATAAAGACAATGAATTCAGGATTTGTATGTCACTAACAAAATTGTGAAATATACAATTAGACATACCAAACAGAGAAATAAAAATTAAACTGAATTTAGAAGGGTTATATCTTACATTGTCATTCCATAGTTTACCGTCAAATGAGAGAAGGTAAAACCAATTTTTTGAAGTGACTTGATCAACTCCGAAATCCAACAATATAGGCAGTGTTGACTAGTTTTCTTGTAATGGTCTTCCATATCATTTCTACAAGAAATTGGAAAAATATTATATTAACTTTCTGATTGATAAAACGATATTATACATATCGGAAAAAAACTTACTTTTGATCATGTTTAGCAAGAAGACCATCACGAACCCATTTCTCGTGTTCCTAAATGACTAATGCATGATGTGACCCCGATATTAAATCATCTTCAAAGGGTTATTTTTTGTCAAATATGGGAGTCAACTTTACCGAGGTGCCTATATTTCAATAAAATCATTAATAGAGACATTTAATTATAGATATCATGGGGAAATAGATCATAGTTTCATTATACATATTTTTTATATAATAATTTACTAACCGGCGGAGTCGAAGTTTGTCTCGTAAGGCGAAATATACCATCGACTTGGACGCCGATTCCTATGAGAGGGTATAGGAGTTGAATCAATATTTTTTGGTGCATGATGTATCACAATTCTAGTTTCTGAAATTTGACTTGGAAGAAACCTAGCCGCCAACTCAAATTGTGATACGAGTACTTCCTGGATACACCCTCGTTAGATATAGGTGGTATGATACACGGCACCTCAGATGTAGTATTCCCCTCCATTCTTACTTCACCACAAACAAGATTAACCTCTATAGATGCAGTTAACGTGTCTCCGGTTGAAATAGCATGTGGGTGTTGATAGGCATGAATGTCGGTGTTCAGCTTCCTTTGCATGGCCTAATAACATAACCAATAGAATATATTAATATAGCATATTTTTTTTCAAACATGTATTCTATCAATGTATGTATCTGTATATGAGTGTATTATGAACCGTATTTTGATGCATACATGGTACAATTAAAGAATAGTGAAGGCTATGATAGAAAATGTATTTATAAAAGCCTAAAAACATATGTAAAACCGAATTCACATGTATATAATCGTATTCTGTAATATGTATGCTACAGTATACATGAGTAAACATGTAATATATATGCTACAGTATTCTATCACTCTGTGTTTGGCATTTGGGATTATCTGGCAAGTTGGCATCAAATGACATTTGAATACCATCATCATGTCTCCCGGTATATTTCTTTCTCTGGTTTACGCTTTCTGAATTCTGATTGGCTTTAACCTGGTCAGAAAGCTTTTTGAAATTTTTATTGATCAATGTTCATAGAGAAGTGAACTCGCCCATCACCTAATTAATACACAAATAATTAGAGAGGTGTTAGAAAATTATATGAAAGTTAATACATAAACGGTAAAGTTTATAATATTTTACCAATACTCACATAATCCTTCAATGAATTTAGATCCTTCCTCAAAGAAGAAAAATCATCTGATTTAGAATCTGCTGGCTTCTTAACATGCATTACAGTTTCTTTGATTTCAGATATGCCAGCAGGAGAAGTCTTGGATTGAGGTATTGCCAACACATGTGAAATTGGACTTTCTTCAGTTAAGGGATCTATAAGCTGTTGTTTGTGCTTTTTGTGAGGCGGTGATGAAGATGGACCAACACTTGCATCATGTTTCTTCTTAGGCTGAAGAGGCAGTGTAGGACTAAAGTCATCCGAATCATCTTCATTGTTGTCTAAATGAGTAGGACCATTCTCTATATCAACGCCTTCTGGAGGAATCTGAATAACAGCAAGCTCTATATCGCTTGGTTGAATGTCACTGTAAACAATATGAAAATAGAAATACACTCAAAATGAACGACCTTTGTTGAATGATTACAAAATTATGCTCATTGAATTACATATGTATCTGTAAACTGTTTTCTGTATTCTTATGTATTCCAGTTAATTTGGAAAACAGAGAAATAAGTTGTATGATGTATGCAATTGTATTTAATATTTAATTCTAACACTGTATTTGTATTATACAGTATGTGACCTAATTCTGAAACAGGGACATTGATGTATGATGCATTGAACTATATTTCAATGAAAATTTCAACAATGATTTCACTAACAGAAATATATTCTTAAAAAAATCAGCCACTTACGAATAGTAAATTACCATGTTTCCCTGGTCATTGAACATGTCGTTCATCAAATAAGCATAAGTTGTCCGGTTGACAGTGGATTTCCAATTGAGTATTCTGGGTATCCAGTTATCAACTCGCCGTGCAATTTTGGGGTCAACCTTTGAACAGCACTTGTAAAACCATACTTGCATAGCGAGATGCATCCCCCCTATCCTATAGTACTTCTTCTGAGAATCCATCTTCTTGCTAATATATTTAACAAGGTATTTGAATGCATCCTTACCCTATGGATAATCAGAATATCTCCCACTCTCGACCAAGTCAAAATATTTTCTTGGGATAGTAAAAGCGTTCTTCTCAGTGGAAAATATGGAAGTGTGTAATAAATACAACAGAGCTATTTGATGGCATCCCCATCGTTGTCATGGCCCCAATTCTTGTCATCAAAGCATTTCAACAATTCTTTCTTCTTGACATTCTTTGCACCGCCAAAGTATGTATCAACAATCCTGTTAGGCACCTTTGTGTTAAACTGAAAATCTTCAGGGTCACCAACACAATTGAGACCACTGACAAGAGCAAACTCCCTGATTGAAAAGGATAATGTTGGACCATTGACGTATATTGAAAATGAATCATCATGACTTCCTTCCATCTGCAGAACCATGAAGCACTTGAACAATTGATGTTGGACCTCACAACGCTTCATATCAAGGAAACTTCCAAAATAAGTAGTACCAAATATTTTGTACTGTTCTGGAGTAAGTTTTTCTTTGAGGACAAATATTATGATGTGTTAGTGTAGGAATTAATATGCGGTGGTAAAATAGGAAGGTATTTTAGAAATAGTTTTATTTCCTGCATATAACAAAAATTACAAAAAATTTCATAAATCTTTTGCAATACATAAGTCATTTATGTTTTGCAAACATAATGTATTGGTAATTATCACAAAAAAATGAGAGTTATGGCAATGACTGTTGATCTAAATACATTAGAATACAGTTGGCTTGAGAATACACATAAAAATACGTAGTTGAAATACATGACTAAAACTAGAACAAATAGTGTCTTTAAAAAGGTTGTGGAATAAACTTTTGAATACATCAAAATACATCTAAATACAAGGCACTGTAATAAGTACAAATTAGTGAATGAACTTTTGAATACATATAAATACATCTACATACGATATGCAAAAGTCATTGAAAAAAGTACAATTTAGTGAAGGCATTGTTGAATACTTATGTATACATCAACATACATGTATATCATACCAACATAAAAGAAGAGAAAGCAATGTATCCACTATTGCACACATATAAATACAATAAAATACAATAAGAGAAACCAATTGGAGAAGGTAACTGTAACGACCCGGCCGGTCGTTTTTGGAATTTACGCCCCGATCCCCTATTAACTGATTCCCCAAGTTTATTTCTGCTATTTTGATTTGCCAGGATGTTCGGTTTTGAGTTTCGGCGTGTTTTGGGACACTTAGTTCCTAAATGAGAGCTTAAGTGTTGGAAAGTTGACCGTAGTCAGAAACGTGTGAAGACGGCCTCGGAATGGAAATTCGATGGTCCTGTTAGCTCCGTTGGGTGATTTCGGGTTTAGGGGCGTGGTCGGATTGTGTTTTGGAGGTCCATAGCTAATTTAGGCTTGAAATGCCGAAAGGTCGAATTTTGAAGTTTCCGATTCGATAGTGAGATTTTGATCTGAGGGTCGGAATGGAATTCCAAGAGTTGCAGTAGTTCCGTAATGTCATTTAGGACGTGTGTGCAAAATTTCAGGTCATTCTGATGAGGTTTGATAGACGTTTTGATTGAAAGCGTATTTTGAGAAATTTGGAGTTCTTAGGCTTGAATCCATGGTAAATTTGAGGTTTCGATGTTGTTTTAGGTGTTTTAAGGATTGGTAAAAGTTTGGGGAGTGGTATTAGACTTGTTGGTGCCTTTGGTTGAGGTCCCGGGGGCCTCGGGATGATTTCTGATGGTTGACGAGAAATTTAGAAGATGTTGCAGCTGCTGTATTTTTGCTGCTTCTGGTATTTTTGCATCTGCGGTAGGGGGACCGCAGATGCGGCGCCGCAGAAAAGGCTAAGTGGCCGCAGAAGTGAAATATGGAATTCCTCAAGAACCGCAGATGCGGTGAGTTGATCGCAGAAGCGCAATCGCTCCTGCGGTTAGAGTTCTGCAGATGCGGAATCTGGCATTTAAATGAAAGTCGCTGATGCGACGTAGTTTCCGTAGAAGCGGGACCGCAGATGCGGTCCCAGGGCCGCAAATGCGGGAATCGCTGGGCAGAACCTATAATTAGTTGCCTTTGCGAAATTGAGCCATTCTTTCACCATTTTCATCTGGGTTTGAAGCTTTTGAGAGAGATTTTTTAGGAAAGCAAAGGGAAATCGCTTGGAGGTAACGTCCTTGACTTCATAACTCGTTTTTATGTGATTAAAGACCTAATTAGTGATGAGAAATTTGGGGAAAATGGGTAATTAGGGCTTGAGTTTAAGAGGCCTTTAAATGAGAATTTGAGGGGTCATTTGGACTCTGATTTCAGTGTTCTTGTTATGTTTAGACTCGTGAGAGTACGAGGTTTCTGAAAATGTAAATTTTATCCGATTTCGAGACATGGGCCTGAGGGGCATTTTGGTCATTTTACCTAATTTCGAGTATTAGCTTAGAATTTAATGATAGAATCAGTTACTTGAAATGTTATTTACATTATGAAATTTAATTGAATAGACTTGGGCCATTTGGATTCGGATACTCGTGGCAAAGGTGTGGTTTCGGGTTGACTTGCACTTGTTCGAGGTAAGTGGCTTGTCTAACCTTGTGTGGGGGACCTTCCCCTTAGGTTTGATATATTTGGTAATTGAAATGCCTTGTACGTGAGGTGATGAGCGCGTACTTGTGCAAATTGTTGGAAATCCGGTTTTCTTTAAGTACTTATAAGTATGTTTCTTCTCCTGCTTATATTACTTGTACTATTAAGCCTGTCGTTATCTTAGAGAAGCATGTCTATTTGACTAAATTGCTCTATTCCCCTTAACTGCCTTATTTGTATTACGTGAACCATGCTAGGCTAGGATTACCTGCTTCACTTTGATATGCAATTGATTTGATTGAATTCTTGTTGTTGTTGCGTATTTACTTTGGGACTACGGGACAGTATCCCGGGAGCTCCCTTGTATGTTTACTTTGGGACTACGGAATAGCATTCCGGGAGATCCCCCTGCACATTTATGAGTTGGACTACGGGACTGCACCCGGAAGATCCACTGGATATGATATTTATATTTGGGGACTACAGGACGGTATCCTGGGAGATTCCCGGTTGTTATCTCGGAGCTGAGTTGTGTTCTCTTACTGTATTTTACTTGACTTTGTAATAGTTGTTGATGTCCTTCATATCTTGTGTTACTTATTTATACTGGTTATTTCACACTATTAAACCTTATATCTTATTTAACCTTAGTAGGGCCCTGACCTTCCTCGTCATTACCCAACCGAGGTTAGGCTTGGCACTTACTGAGTACCGTTGTGGTGTACTCATACCCTTCCTGCACATGTTTTTCATGTGCAGATCCAGGTACCTCTACTCGGGCTTACCATTCTTGAGGCGAGGCGATTCTACGGGACTTCGAGGTATATCTCCCGTATCCGCAGACCGAGGAGTCTCTTTCTATTCCTGTATTTAGTGTTTAGCCCTTCTGTACTTTATGTTCTTGTTAGACATTCCGGAGATTAGAGCTATGTAGTGTTTTCTTAGCTTGTGGATCCGTGAGTTTCCGGGTTTTGGGACAATGTATCAGATTTTTTAGAAGTTCTGTGTTAATACCGAGCGGCATTTAAATATTATTTCTTTCAGTTATTTCGGCTTTTGATTATTTATTTTGAAAGATTAGTTATTTTCCGCATTTGTTAGGCTTACCTAGTCGTAGAGACTAGGTGTCGTCACGATGGTTCACGGAGGGCGAACTGGGATCGTGACAAGTTGGTATCAGAGCTCTAGGTTCATAGGAGGCATAGATCACAAGCCGGTTTATTATAGTCTCGCTGATCGGTACGGAGACGTCTGTACTTATCTACGAGAGGCTATGTAACTGTTAGGAAAATTTCACTTCATTTGGGTTCCTTGTCGTGCGAGATTTTTGATATCCCAATTCTAAACTTCTGTCTTTCTATTCTCTCACAGAAGGTGAGGACACGTGCTACTCGAGATGACCAGGCACCCGTGCCCCCTACTGGAGCCGTCAGAGGCCGGGGCCGGGGTAGAGGCCGAGGACGCGCTCGTGGTGCAGCCAGAGCACCCGCGCAAGCTACCGCCGAGGTACCACCAGCAGTACCAGCCAGAGTCCAGACACCTGATACGTCTTCCACTACTACTCCAGCACTCCAGGAGACTTTGGCATAGTTTATGAGCATGTACAGCACTTTGGCTCAGGCAGGGTTGTTTCCCCTTGCTGCAGCCACATCCCAGGCCGGGGGAGGAGCGCAGACTCCCGCTGCCCGCACTCCTGAGTAGCGAGTGCATGTTGATCAGGTCCCAGAGGTTATTCCTGCACCGCCTGCAGTGCCAGTTCATCCCGAGGACAGGGCAGCAGCTTCAGAGGATAAGTAGTGGAGACTTGAGAGGTTCAAGAAATATGATCCTCCTGTATTCAGTGGGTTAGCATCAGAGGATGCCTTGGGATTTCTGGAGGAGTGCTACCGTATTCTCTGTACTATGGGCATATCAGGTTCGAGCGGGGTTTCCTTCACTACTTTCTAGCTTCGAGGAGCCGCCTATCAGTGATGGCGTGCTTATGAGTTAGACAGTTCGGATGAGGCAGCTTCCCTGACTTGGGCTCAGTTTTCAGATATGTTCACGAGGGAGTATGTCCCCAGAGTCTTAGGGACGCCTGGCGCACGGAGTTTGAGCATTTGCGCCAGGGTACTATGACTGTCTTGGAGTATGCTGTATGTTACATCGACTTGGCTAGACATGCACCAGCTTTGGTTTCTTCGATTTGAGAAGGTTCACCGGTTCATTGAGGGACTTATTCCCAGCATCAGATCTAGCATGGCTCGTGAGTTAGAGATGGATATATCTTATCAGCGGGTGGTGAGCATTCCTAGGAGGATTGAGGGTATGCATACTAGGGACAGAGAGGAGAGGGAGGCCAAGAGGTCTCGAGAGTCTGGCCATTATTTTGGTGCCCGTGCCCCAACTGCAGGTCGTCATGGTAAGGTTCATATGGGCCGCCCCGTTCATTCAGCTCTTCCAGCAGCCAGTGGTATTCCAGCTCCACCTAGGCCTCAAGAGTCTTATTATGCACCTCCAGTCTCTAGTGCGACTCCTGCACGGGGTGTTTCCAGTGGTCAGTCCAGCAGACCTGGCCCGAGCCAGTCACAACCACCACGTCCTCTCAGAGCTTGTTTTGAGTGTGGTGACACATGCCATATGGTGAGGGATTGCCCCAGACTCAGGAGGGGTGCACCTCCGCAGACTCCTCAGCCACAGCAGGCCCCACAGAGCTCTCAAGCTATGGTCCCAGCGCCAGTTGCTACTCCACCGGTCCAGCCAGCCAGAGGTGGAGGTCGGGGAGGTAGAGGTCGCCCTTGAGGGGGAGGCCAGTCTAGATATTATGCTCTTCCAGCCCGTACTGAGGCTGTCGCCTCCGATTCTGTCATCACAGATACTATCTTGGTCTGTCACAGAGATGCATCTGTTCTATTCAATCCAAGCTCCACTTATTTTTATGTGTCTACTTATTTTTCCCCACATTTGGGTGTACCTCGGGATTCTTTGAGTTCCCCAGTATATGTTTCTACTCCTGTGGGAGATTCTCTTATTGTGGACCGCGTTTACCGGTCATGTTTGGTTATTCTTGGTGGTTTTGAGACCAGAGCCGATTTATTATTTCTCAGCATGGTTGATTTTGATATTATCTTGGGCATGGACTGGTTGTCTCCTCATTATGCTATTCTTGATTGTCACGCCAAAACAGTGACACTAGCCATGCCAGGTGTACTGCGTATTGAGTGGAGGGGTGCTTTAGGTCACACTCCCAGTAGAGTTATTTCTTTCCTTAAGGCTCAGCGTATGGTTGAGAAAGGTTATGATGCGTACTTAGCTTATGTGAGAGATGCCAGTATGGATACTCCTTCTGTTGATTCAGTCCCAGTAGTGCGAGATTTCCCTTATGTGTTTCCAGCTGATCTTCTGGGCATGCCACCCGATAGAGACATTGATTTTGGCATTGATCTGTTGCTGGGCACTCAGCCCATTTCCATCCCTCCATACCGTATGGCTCCTCTTGAGTTGAAAGAGTTGAAGGAGCGGTTGCAGGAATTACTTGATAAGGGTTTCATTCAGCCCAGTGTATCGCCTTGGGTGCTCTTGTATTATTTGTAAAGAAGAATGATGGTTCTATGCGTATGTGTATTGATTACCGCTAGTTGAATAAGGTGACAGTGAAGAACCGCTATCCTTTACCTCGTATTGATGACCTGTTTGACCAGTTACAAGGTGCTTGTGTGTTTTCTAAGATTGACTTGCATTCAGGCTATCATCAGTTGAAGACTCGGGAGCCAGATATCCTGAAGATTGCCATCAGGACTCGGTATGGTCATTACGAGTTCCTTGTTATGTCATTTGGGATGACTAATGCCCCAGCAGCCTTCATGCATCTGATGCACAGTGTCTTTCGACCATATCTTGATTCGTTCCTGATCATTTTTATTGATGACATTCTGGTATATTCCCGGAGCCGAGGAGATCATGAGCAGCACATGAGGACAGTGCTCCAGACCTAGAGAGAGAAGAAGTTGTATGCTAAGTTCTCAAAATGTGAGTTTTGGTTGGATTCCGTGGCATTTTTGGGTCATGTGGTCTCGAGAGAAGGTATTCAGATGGATCCGAAGAAAGTGGAGGTCATACAGAGTTGGCCCAGATCATCCTCAGCTATAGAGATCCGTAGTTTTCTTGGCTTGGCGGGTTATTACCGTAGATTTGTTCAGGGGTTTTCATCTATTGCAGCACCTATGACTAGACTGACCCAGAAGGGTGCTCCGTTCCAGTGGACGGAAGAGTGTGAGGAGAGCTTTCAGAAGCTCAAGACAGCTCTGACTACAACCCCAGTTTTGATATTGCCTACCGGTTCGGGGTCTTATACTGTCTATTGTGATGCCTCGAGAGTTGGCCTTGGAGCGGCATTAATGCAGGATGGTAGGGTGATTGCCTACGCGTCCAGACAGTTGAAGATACATAAGAAGAATTATCATGTCCATGATCTTGAGTTAGCTGCCATTGTTCATGCCTTGAAGATCTGGCGTCATTACTTGTACGGCATGCCTTGTGAGATTTATACTGATCACCGGAGTTTGCAGCATCTGTTCAAGCAAAAAAACCTTAATTTGCGTCAGAGGAGATGGCTAGAGCTGCTGAAGGACTATGATATCACTATCTTGTATCACCCGGGCAAGGCCAATGTGGTGGCCGATGCTTTGAGCCGTCTGGCAGAGAGTTTGGGGAGTTTGGCTTATTTACCAGCAACAGAGAGGCCTATGGTGATGGATGTTCAGGCCCTAGCCAGCCAGTTTGTGAGATTGGATCTTTCGGAGCCCAGTCGGGTTCTAGCTTGTGTGATCTCTCGGTCTTCTTTGTTTGATCGTATCCGGGAGCGTCAGTTTAATGACCCTCATTTGCTTGTCCTCAAGGACAAAGTGTTGCATGGCGATGCTCGAGATATGACTATTGGTGCTGACAGAGTACTGAGGATGCAGGGTCGAGTTTGTGTACCCAATGTTGATGGGCTTCAGGAGTTGATTCTAGAGGAGGCCCATAGTTCGCGATATTCCATTCATCCGGGTGCCGCGAAGATGTATCAGGATTTGAGGCAGCACTACTGGTGGAGGCGAATGAAGAAGGATATAGTTGGGTTTGTAGCTCGGTGCCTTAATTGTCAGCAGGTGAAGTATGAGCACCTGAGGCCGGGTGGATTGCTTCAGCAGATAGAGATTTCGGAGTGGAAGTGGGAGCGGATCACCATGGACTTCGTATCTAGGCTCCCACGAACTTTGAAGAAGTTCGATGCCATTTGGATTATTATGGATCGACTGACCAAGTCCGCGCATTTCATCCCTGTGTGTACTACCTATTCCTCGAAGCGGTTGGCAGAGATTTATATCCGGGAGATTGTACGTCTGCATGGTATTCCAGTTTCCGTCATCTCAGACAGAGGTACTCAGTTCACATCGCGGTTCTGGAGAGCCGTACAGCAGGAGTTGGGTACTCGGGTGGAGTTGAGCACAACATTTCACCCTCAGATGGATGGACAGTCCGAGCGCACTATTCAGATTCTTGAGGATATGCTCCGTGCGTCTGTGATTGAGTTTGGAGGTTCTTGGGATCAGTTCTTGCCATTGGCGGAGTTTGCCTACAACAACAGCTATCAGTCCAGCATTCAGATGGCACCGTACGAGGCCTTATATGGTAGGCGATATAGATCTCCGATGGGTTGGTTCGAGCCTGGTGAGGCCAGATTATTGGGCACAGACTTGGTTCAGGATGCTTTGGAGAGAGTCAAGGTGATTCAGGATAGACTCCATATAGCCCAGTCCAGATAGAAGAGTTACGCGGACCGGAAGCTTCGTTATGTTTCCTATATGGTTGGAGAGCGGGTTCTGCTTTGGGTTTCGCCTATGAAGGGCGTTATGAGATTTGGGAAGAAGGGGAAGTTGAGTCCGATTTATTGGCCCTTTTGAGATATTGAGGCGTGTTGGGGAGGTTGCTTACGAGCTTGCCTTGCCTCCCAGCTTGGCAGGAGTTCATTCGGTATTTCATGTTTCGATGCTCCGGAGGTATCAAGGTGATCCGTCGCACGTGTTAGATTTCAGCTCAGTCCAATTGGAAAAGGATCTATCTTATGTTGAGGAGCCAGTGGCAATATTGGACAGGCAAGTCAGGAAGCTGAGGTCAAAGAACATTGCATCAGTGAAGGTTCAGTGACGGGTCAGCCGGTCTAGGAAGCGACCTGAGAGACCGATCAGGATATGCGCAGCCAGTACCCTCATCTTTTCACTACTTCAGGTATGTCTTTGTGCTCGTTCGAGGACAAAAAAATGTTTAAGTGTGGGAGGATGTAACGACCCGGTCGGTCTTTTTTGGAATTCACGCCCCGATCCCCTATTAACTGCTTCCCCAAGTTTATTTCTGCTATTTTGATTTGCCGAGATGTTCGATTTTGAGTTTCGGAGAGTTTTGGGACACTTAGTCCCTAAATGAGAGCTTAAGTGTTGGAAAGTTGACCGTAGTCGGAACAGTATGAAGACGGCCTCGGAATGGAAATTTGATGGTCCCGTTAGCTCCGTTGGGTGATTTCGGGTTTAGGGGCGTGGTCGGATTGGCTTTTGGAGGTCCGTAGCTAATTTAGGCATGAAATGCCGAAAGGTCGAATTTTGAAGTTTCCGGTTCGATAGTGAGAATTTGATCCGAGGGTCGGAATGGAACCGAGAGTTGCAGTAGTTCCGTTATGTCATTTGGGAAGTGTGTGCAAAATTTCAGGTCATTCGAACGAGGTTTGATAGACTTTTTTATTGAAAGCGTATTTTGAGAAATTTGGAGTTCCTAGGCTTGAATCCATGGTTAATTTGAGGTTTCGATGTTGTTTTAGGTGTTTTAAGGATTGGTACAAGTTTGGGGAGTGGTATTAGACTTGTTGGTGCCTTTGGTTGAGGTCCCGGGGGCCTCGGGATGATTTCGGATGGTTGGCGAGAAATTTAGAAGATGTTGCAGCTGATGTATTTTTGCTGCTTCTGGTATTTTTGCATCTGCGGTAGGGGGACCGCAGAAGCGGCTAAGTGGCCGCAGAAGCGAAATTTGGAAATTCCTCAGGAACCGCAGATGCGGTGAGTTGATCGCAGAAGCGCAATCGCTCCTGCGGTTAGAGTTCCGCAGATGCGAAATCTGGCATTTAAATGAAAGTCACAGATGCGACGTAGTTTTCGCAGATGCGGTCCCAGGGCCGCAAATGCGGGAATCGCTGTGCAGAACTTATAATTAGTTGCCTTTGCGAAATTGAGCCATTCTTTCACCATTTTCATCTAGGTTTGAAGCTTTTGAGAGAGATTTTTGAGGAAAACAAAGGGGAATCGCTTGGAGGTAATGTCCTTGACTTCATAACTCGTTTTTATGTGGTTAAAGACCTAATTAGTGATGGAAAATTTGGGAAAAATGGGTAATTAGGGCTTGAGTTTAAGATGCCTTTAAATGAGGATTTGAGGGGTCATTTGGACTCCGATTTCAGTGTTCTTGTTATGTTTAGACTCGTGAGAGTACGAAGTTTCTGAAAATGTAAATTTTATCCGATTTCGAGACGTGGGCCTGAGGGGCATTTTGGTCATTTTACCTAATTTTGCGTATTAGCTTAAAATGTAATTATAGAATCAGTTACTTGAAATGTTATTTACATTATGAAATTTAATTGAATAGACTTGGGCCATTTGGAGTCGGATACTCGTGGCAAAGGCGTGGTTTCGGGTTGACTTGCACTTGTTCGAGGTAAGTGGCTTGTCTAACCTTGTGTGGGGGACCTTCCCCTTAGGTTTGATATATTTGGTAATTGAAATACCTTGTACGTGAGGTGACGAGCGCGTACGTGTGCAAATTGTTGGAAATCTGGTTTTCTTTAAGTACTTATTAGTATGTTTCTTCTCCTGCTTATATTATTAGTACTATTAAGCCTATCGTTAGCTTAGAGAAGCATGTCTACTTGACTAAATTGGTATATTCGCCTTAACTGCCTTATTTGTATTACGTGAACCATGCTAGGTTAGGATTACCTGCTTCACTTTGATATGCAATTGATTGGATTGAATTCTTGTTGTTGCTGCGTATTTACTTTGGGACTACGGGACGGTATCCCGGGAGCTCCCCTGTATGTTTACTTTGGGACTACGGGACGGTATCCCGGGAGCTCCTCTGTATGTTTACTTTGGGACTACGGGACGGTATCCCGGGAGCTCCCTTGTATGTTTACTTTGGGACTACAGAATTGCATTCCGGGAGATCCCCCTGCACATTTATGAGTTGGACTACGGGACTGCACCCGGGAGATCCACTGGATATGATATTTATATTTGGGGACTACAGGACGATATCCTAGGAGATCCCGGTTTTTATCTTGGAGCTGAGTTGTGTTCTCTTACTGTATTGTACTTGCCTTTGTAATAGTTGTTGATGTCCTTCATATCTTGTGTTACTTATTTATACTGGTTATTTCACACTGTTAAACCTTATATCTTATTTAACCTCAGTAGGGCCCTGACCTTCCTCATCACTACCCAACCGAGGTTAGGCTTGGCACTTACTGAGTAACGCTGTGGTGTACTCATGCCCTTCCTGCGCATGTTTTTCATGTGCAGATCCAGGTACCCCTACTCAAGCTTACCATTCTTGAGGTGAGGCGATTCTACAGGACTTCGAGGTATATCTGCCGCGTCCATAGACCGAGGAGTCTCTTTCTATTCCTGCATTTAGTGTTTAGCCCTTCTGTACTTTATGTTCTTGTTAGACATTCCGGAGATTAGAGCTATGTAGTGTTTTCTCAGCTTGTGGATCCGTGAGTTTTCGGTTTTGGGACAATGTATCAGATTTTTGACAAGTTGTGTGTATATGCCGAGCAGCATTTAAATATTATTTCTTTCAGTTATTTCGGCTTTTGATTATTTATTTCGCAAGATTAGTTGTTTTCCGCATTTGTTAGGCTTACCTTGTCGTAGAGACTAGGTGTCGTCACGATGGTTCACGGAGGGCGAACTGGGATCGTGACAGTAATATTCAGTGTTTGAGGACTCAAATACATATAGATACATCAACAATTACCTTTTCGTCCCGTGTATCCAAGCTAGTTCATGCATCGACCTCCTTTCCCTTAACACCAGAAGGATTATTCATACGTTTTCTTCTTCTTTCCGCATCAAGAAATGTTGATTCTTTCGAATATTTCTCAACTTGGACTTCTTTCGATGTGTCATTGCGTATTTTTGTTCTCCTCTCTGCAGTTGTATTTGCTGCTGAACCTGCAAATTTCAATTCCTGTAACGACCCGACCGGTCGGTTTGAGCTCTAGCGCGTCGTTCAGCGGCTTGAGGCCTTGAGTAACTTCACTTCAGGTATTATGACTTGTACGCATGGTCGGAATTGAATTCCGAAAAGTTCGGAGTTGATTTGGAGAGAGAATTCTCATTTCGGAAGCTTTAAGTTGAAAGATTTGACTAAGATTGGATTTTTGAGTAAACGACCTTCGAATCGGGATTCGAAGGTTCCAACAGGTTCGTATGATGATTTTGGACTTGAGTGTATTTCCGGATCGGGTTTTGGAAGACCCGGGAACGTTTCGGCACCTATTGTGGAAGTTAGCATTTTTGGAAGAATTTGATAAGTTTGGGGTTGAAGTGCATTTCAGTGTTATCGATGTCCGTTTGGGATTCCGAGTCTGGGAATAGCTCCGTATGGTGATTCTGGTGTTGAGAGCGCGATCGGAAGTGAATTCAGAGGTTCGTGGGTCATTTTGGAGTCATTTGCCTAAAGTTGGAATTTGAAGGATTTTGAGAAGTTTGACCGAAAGTGGACTTTTTGATATCGAGGTCGGATTCCCATTCCAATACGAGTTCAACCATAAAAAGTTTATCAAATTCCGATACCATTTGGTCCCTCAAATCATGATTTTTCATTTTAGGAATTTTCTTCAAAAACCAACATTTTTTCCAACTTAAAACACAAATTAAATGATAAAAATGAAGACCTGTGCAACCGAGATTTCCTTCTTCGCGAACGCGGNTTGCATGAGGCTAATCCCTGCCTCCACAAGTTGCATGAGGCTAATCACTGCCTCCAAATTTGCATGAGGCTAATCCCTGCCTTCACAATTTGCATAAGGCTAATCCCTGCCTCCACATTTGCATGAGGCTAATCCTTGCCTCCCTATCTGCATGAGGCTAATCCCTGCCTCCCCACTTGCATGAGGCTAATACTTGCCTCCCCCATTTGCATGGGACTAAGCACTATCCCTCTTTGCACAAATATTGCTCTATTTCTAGTCCTACCTATTTGCTTTTCAATCGGGCTAAGCTTTGTCCTCCATTTCAGAAGACTAAGCCCTGTCTTGTTAACATCATATTATTGCATATCATGGGCTAAAATATCGCCAATCTATCCAAAGGCGTCATAGTCTAAAAGGCATCATCCTCATAGCCGGAAGATACCATGCCATGGCCTGAGGATCCCTCAAATTTGCATATCATTATTCAAAGGCGTCATGGTTCGGAGGCACCATCTTCCTGGCCCGAGAACACCATCTCATGGCCTGCGAATCCCTCACTAAACAATTCATGGCCCAGGACATCATGGTCTGTGGACGTCATCCTTAACCGTCCAAAGACAATTTTCATGGTCCAAAAGGGAATCTGCATCATGTTTTGATTTTCGAACAAATGCATGTTTGTAGCAATCTTTTTATCTGCAGGTGACCAGCAAGCAACCGCTATCCTAGTAGGAGCGACCTCGCTCTAGTTCCTTCAAACTATCTCAAGCTTAACCGTTCATCATAACCGCTCTTTGCACCTCGTGTCCGTTGTTGCAATGACTTCATCGGTATATTCCGCCAATGAATCCAGAACTACACATGGCCTGATTCTTGTAGAACTAGGGATATGTAGGCAACTCAAGACCGGAGTCCAGCATCCATCTTTCAAAACATCCCATTCATGACACATCACACATAGGCCCACAGTAATATTTCTGATCACAATATTTGCCCGAAATCAAATTCAGCACCGGCTATAAGCCTCATATTCAATAGGAACTTGTTTCAAACCTCCACAACACTGGCGATGATAAAATAACCACGAAAGCCACATAACTAAACACCTGAATCACCAAATATCAGCTAATACCAACGGGCACACACCCCACAAGCTAAAACTCAAGAAGCACAGAACGAAAAATGTATGAATATGGAAAGGGAAACACATGAGGGAACTATCAAACAAGCCTGACAAGCATAAATTTTTCTATCAATACTAATCTACAAAACAATCTAACAAGAAAGAATTAAAGCATATAAAAGAATCGCAAGGATCTCATACTGATATAACTCCCACCGCGGTACACAGCCCGGTCTCAACACATCAAATCACATGAAATCACGAGGGTCCCACCCTCCACTCTGAATCACAAGTAGGGTGTACATCAAACCAACTGAAACCTTTCACTAGATCGGTTCCGTCAACAAAATTACAACACGTACTGGCTCCCACACCGGTGGAGCATAAAAATCACAGCTCGTAGCCAAAAATACTCAAAAATCACATCAAACCTACCGAAATGGACAACAGGAATTTACTACTGTCTCATAACTCTCGNCAAGTATAAGTAGAGCATGACGGGCCAAATCAATAAACCTGGTCTCGTACTGAGTAACAATCATGGAACCCTGCTGGAGACGCTCAAACTGCCTCGGATAGATCTCTCTCTGAGTGACGAAAAGAAACTTCTCCAAGAATAGCTGTGAAAACTGATCCCAAGTCAGAGCTGGTGACCCAACTGGTCTAGCCAAAGAATAATCTCTCCACCAAGTCTTGGCGGATCCAGATAAGCGAAAAGTAGCAAAGTCGACCCCATGGGTCTCCACTATCCCCATGTTCTTGAGAACCTCGTGACAGCTGTCTAAATAATCCTAGGGATCCTTAGAAGATGCACCGCCGAAAGTGGTAGTGAAGAGCTTGGTGAACCTGTCCAATCTCCATAAGGCATCGGCAGACATAGCCGCTCCATCGCCGGTCTGGGCTACCACACTCGACTGAACTGCTCTAGCTGGATGAGCTGTTAGAGTCTGAAACTAGGGAGCCACCTGCTCCGGAGTGCGGAGTAGCAGGAGTCCGGGCTCCTCCTCCAGCTTGAGAGACAGCTGGTGCTACAGGAAGCAAGCCTGCCCGGGTGACACTCTCCATAAGGCCCACTAAACGGACCAGAGCATCCTGAAGTACTGGGGTAGCAATGAACCCCTTTGGGACCTGAGCTGGGCCCACCGGAACTACCTGGGCCGGAGCCTCCTCGTCAAACTCAACCTGAGGCTCCGCCACTGGTGCTGCTGCTCCGGGCTGAGCCCTGCCCCTACCTCGGCCTCTAGCACGGCCTCGGCCTCGCCCTCTGCCCCTCGTGAGAGCTACTGCTGGGGGCTCGGGCTGCTGATCAGCGATGAGGAAGCGCGTGTTCTCGGCATCTGCGAAAGAACATAGTAGAAATTCAATTAGCATTGAGAAACCAAACCGCACGACAAGAAAGAATAGATGTGAAGTTTTTCTTAACTCTGTAGCCTCTGGGGGATAAATACAGACGTCTCCGTGCCGATCCCTCAGACTCTACTAAGCTTGTCTGTGAATTGTGAGACCTATGTAACCTAGAGCTCTGATACCAACTTGTCACGACCCGGATTTCCCACCCTCGGGAGATCGTGATGACGCCTACTAATGAAAGCTAGGCAAGCCAACCAATTGAACTATTACCTTGTTTCCATTTCTAATCCGATAACAATTAAGAACCAACATTTAAATAACAACATAATTTAAATAGGCGGAAGACTGAATGCAAAGTTTTAATAATACTGCTAATACCAATCCATAACAAATCTACCCAAGACTGGTGTCACAACTTCACAGACTGTCTAGGAGTACTACAAATAAAGGTCTGAAAGAAATAATACAACACTGTCTCTGGAAAAACATGAAAGAAACAGGAATAAAAGATAGCAGGAGACGCTAGAGCCTGCGGACGCCTACAGGACTACCTCGAGTCGCCTGATGAACAAGAAACAGCAATCTCACTGCGGACCGTAAGCTAAAGCACCGAGATCTGCACAAGAGAGTGCAGAGTGTAGTATCAGCACAACCGACCCCATGTGCTGGTAAGTGTCTAGCCTAACCTCGGCGAAATAGTGACGAGGCTAGGATCAGACTACCAAATAAACCTATACAGTTAAATCATATATATATATATATATAGCAAATAATAATAAGGGAAAACTAGCAGTTTAAGGTGGGAAGGGGACATGCTGTGGGGGTTATCATTTACCAACAGTGACTCAGGAGAAAATCATAAGAACAATTTAAAATTCGCAGCAGAAGGAATAAGGGAACAGTAACAAATCAATATCCACTTTTATTCCTTATTGTTGCACCGTGCAACCCGATCCAAATCATAAGACACTGTTGCGGCATGCAACCCGATCCATATGATATGTCACTGTTGTAGAGTGCAAACTGATCCATAAAATATTGTTGCGGCGTGCAACCCGATCCATATATTATTGTTGCGCGTGCAACCCGATCCATATAATATTGCTGCGGCGTGCAACCCGATCCATATAATATTGTTGCAGCGTGCAACCCGATCCCAATATATAATGCAACACCAATCAAAAAGAATCCCGACAAGGGAGAAATAAGGGAACAACAATATCCCGGCAAGGAAATCGACAATAAGCAGTAATTACGTCCCGGCAAGGGAATTAGCTATAACCAAACTTGCTCCAACATTTAACTTCACAAAAGTGACCTCAACTGGAACCAATACTCAACCAAAAGCAATTTCCACGAGAATAATCATAATTCTTGCCCAACACAGAGAATCAACAACTTAGGCATTTGTAGTACTTAGTAAGAGCACAACGATTTCAATTTAAGACTCGCGGGCATGCTTGACACCAACATATAGATACTCGTCACCATCCCTATACGTCGTACTCATCAAATAACACATCGTAAATAGGACTCGACTCCTAATCCCTCAAGCAAAGGTTAGACCAAACACTTACCTCGATGCCTCGAACACAGTTCAAGCCTCAACTATCGCTTTACCTCTTGATTCCACCACCAATTCGCTCGTATCTAGCCACAAGTACTTAATTATATCAATAAATGCTAAATGAATCAGTTCTAATGCATGGAAATAAGTTTTCTAAAGTTTTTCCCAAAAAGCCAAAAATCGACCCCGGGCCCACATGGTCAAAACCCGAGGTTCGAACCAAAACTCAATTGCCCATTCACACACAAACTCAAATATATAATTTGTTTTGAAATCGGACCTCAAATCGAGGTCCAAATCCCCAAAATTTGAAAAACCTAGGTTCTACCCAAAACACCCAATTTCCCCCATGAAAACCTTTGATTTTGAGTTGAAATCATGTGGAAAGATGTTGAAGATTGAAGAAAACGAGTTAAAAACGAATTAATCGATTTGGAGAAGAAATTTTCTTTGGAAAATCGCACGAGAGTTTATGTTTTGAGAAGATATGAAAAATGGCTGAAAATGTGTCTAAGTGTTAATTAACTGGTCTCTGATGTCGCAATTGCGACTAGGGTTTGCAATTGCGAACCCTTCAGAAGTCTGCTATTCTCGCATTTGCGACAAAAGTTCGCATTTGCAAACGCGCAATTGCGATGGGGGAGTCGCATTTGCGACGAAGGGAATTTCTGGGCCACTTCGCATTTGCGATCAGCCCTGCCCAGGCCTTCACTCGCATTTGCGATGGGTTGGTCGCATTTGCGAGCCAGGATTCGCAAATGCGAAGCTTGCAGGCCTGCAACATACCAGTTAAAGATTTGCAACATTCTAAGTTAAATTTCCACTCCGTGGCCTATCCAAAACTCACCCGAGCCCTCGGGGCTCCAAACTAAGCATGCACACTAACCCAAAAACATCATACGCACTTGCTTGTGCATTCAAATCACCAAAATAACATCAACAACTATGAATTTTGCATCAAAATCATGAAATCACTTAAGAACATCAAATTTTCCAATTTTCTCAAATAAGGTCCGATTCACGTCATTTCAAGTCCGTTTCTTACCAAATTTCACAGACTCAACATAAATCACATATAAGACCTGTACCAGGCTCCGGAATAAAAATACGGGCCCGATACCATCAAATTTCAAACACATTTCATTTCCAAAAACTCATATATTTTCTAGAAAACAATTTTCTTTAAAAATTCATTTCTCGGGCTTGGGACCTCGAAATGGATAAAAGGAATTTATTACTAATCTCATAACTCTCAAAAATCACTAGAAACAAAAGATAGACACGGATCTCACTCATAGAACCTCCCAACAGGGTAATCACATAAACAGAGTGCTAATTATGATACGCACCCATAAGTGGAGCAACAAATAGGGGAACTCACCCCGATAAGCAAAACTGTAATGAACTACGGATGGTGCTCCTCTATAACAAACCGAAATCATACCTGAATGACATTCAGCTGGCGTAGCGGCCTTAAGCCCACTATATGAAACACATCAACGAGCCGGGCCTCCCCCTCTTGGGCGCCCTCTACTCGCCTGAATACCTCGCTGTGACACATCGGCCGAAGTCTGGGACAATCTCTCAGCATATGGCTAGTATCTCCACACTAAAAGCAACCTCTCTGCTCACGAGGCAGAGGGAACTGTGTGGTACGGGTACTCGAGACCCATGAACACCTGAGTCACAATGCAAAGCCTGAAGCGTGAACTCAACTAGCTGACCTGCAAAACCTCTACCATGTCGCACCCTGCCTCCAAAATAAGGACCAGCAGATCTCCCCGGTCTACGAGGCCTCCTCTCCTCCTCAAACTCTCTCTCTTGGTCTCGCCTGCCCTCTCTCTCATGGCCTCGCCTGTCCTCTCTCTCCTGGCCTCGCCTGACCACTCTCTCCTCTCTCTCTCTCGAGCCAGCATGCCCTCCACCCTCCTAGCAATATTCACGGTCTGCTGATACGAAATATCTATCTCCAACTCCCGGGCCATGCTAGTCCTGATGCTGGGATGGAGTCCCTCAATGAACTGACGGACCCTCTCCCGAACAGTAGAAACCAAAATCGGCGCATGTCTGGCCAAATCACTAAATCTGACGGCGTACTCTGATACTGACATAGTGCCCTGGCGCAACTGCTCAAACTCTGCATGCCATGCATCCCGAAGGGACTGAGGTACGAACTCTCTCAAGAACATCTCTAAAAATTGAACCCATGTAAGTGAAACTGACTCAGCCGGGCTACCCAACTCATATGCCCGCCACCACTGATAAGTCGCTCCCCTAAGCTGGAACGTAGTAAAACCAACCCCACTCGTCTCAACAATACCCATAGTGCGGAGAATGCGATGGCACTCCTCCAAAAAACCCTGTGCACTCTCTAAAGCCTAACCACTGAAGGTAGGAGGGTCGTACTTCTTGTACCTCTCAAGCCTAAGCTACTCTTCTTCATATGATACTGCCCTGACTACGGGCTGAACTGGAAGCACAGGGTGTGCTGCCATGACGCCTGGAACCTGACCAACATGAACTTGCTGCTCCGGAGTGTGGGTGGCAGGAGTCTGAGTCCCTCCCCCGGTTTGTGAAGTAGCTGGTGCAGCCGGAATCAAATCCGCCTAAGCCAATGTACCAAACATGCTCAGGAACTGTGCTAAGGTCTCCTGAAGTCCGGGGGTAACAGCAGGCGCCTTCGGTACCTGCCCCCCAACTAGAGTTACTGGCAGCTCCTTAACAGCTGCTCTGGTGGGTGCCCTAGCTGTGGCACGTACTCCTCGTCGACCTCTATCTCTGCCTCTAGCGACACCTGCTCTAGGAGCAGCGTCATCGGTAACTGTAGCGCGTGTCCTCACCATCTGTGAGAGAACGGAATGATAATATTTCAGACACCGAGACCAATAAGCTAGCACGATAGGAATGAAAGAAGCAAGATTGTCCTAACAGTTTCGTAGCCTCTCGAAGATAAGTAGAGACGTCTCCGTACCGATTCACAAGACTCTACTAAACTCGCTTATGACTCGTAGCACCTATGAACCTAGAGCTCTAATACCAACTTGTCACGACCCAACTTTCCCTTCCGTTTGGGTATCGTGATAGCACCTAGTCTTAGTGACTAGGTAAGCCTAACTCATACTGAATTACCACAATAGTAAATGAAATTTAGAAGCAGAAATCTCTACAACATTTATAATTCCCAAAACCCGGTAGTACAAGTCATAAGCTCTACAGAGTTAGCTACCACTTCTTAATATATGTTCGGAAAAGAGTGAAAATAGTTGAATAAAGTAAGAAGGTGACTCCGAAGCCTGCGAACGTAGCAGCAAGTTTACCTTGAGTCTCCTCAGCAATGATCCGCACAGCTACTAATGGTCGATACCTGGATCTGCACAACAAAAAATGTGCAGAAGAGTAGCATGAGCACACCACAGTGGTGCCCAGTAAGTATCTAGACTAACCTCGGTGGAGTAGTGACGAGGAACAATCAAGACACCTACCAGTCCAATAAACTGTAAAAATATAGAAACAACGGAACATGATGTATATATAAAGACTACACGAAATGGCTAACAATGCTACAATCACAATATGGGAAGAAAACAGCAAGTAACAACAGAAATACCAAAATAATGACATAGAAGAGCGAGCAAAAACACAACCCAAATCCTAAATTCACAATACAGTAAAGGTAAGCAATAACTCAGATCCTACGACAGTGTTCGCATCAGGTCTTATCCAGCATTTTCAACGAAGTACCGAATCTCGGACAAATAATAGCCCACGAGTCCCAGTACCTGAAATCTAACACTTGGCATCTTGTGCCCCCATCACATCTCATGGTCGTGCTGACAACTCACTTGCTAACTAAAGCCACTCTCACATATACAACAAGTAAACAAGGGTGTGCATCTATACTCAGCAAAATCAGGAGGACTTCACATCCAATAGGAGTGTTCAACTACGTGTATGCTTGTGCAAGTGCTTTAACATAGTTCCTACCAGCTAATAAGCATAAGGAAAAGAACGGACAGCACGTAAGATATTTCCTCAAAACTTCCACGAGATAAAGCTCATACAGGTAAGCGTACCACAACACAATATCAAACTACAAGAATGCCCCCAGTCCATCACAAATCATCACAATCAATCCCTGACATAGCCCACCTTGTCTCGCCACGTGTGCAAATAATAACATAATAAGTGCATGCCTTGTTTCGCCACACGTGCATCATAATGTTCCCACCTTGTCTCGCCACATGCGCAACCCACATATAAGCATATATATACATACCCTGCCTTGTCACGCTGCATGTGCAATATATCAATAGTAGCAATAGCTCGGCAAAAACCTCGTGCAACCCCATAACAATAACCGCATGGCAAAAAACTAGTGCATCACAATATCAACAACCGCACAGTAGAAACCTCGTGCACCACCACAAGAAGTACAACAGCAACAATGACAATATATACAAGAACACGACAAGTAAATCAACTCAAGAACTTTCGATCATAAGGAGATGATAAAGCTAGCTCACAAGGAATAACCACAATAGAGAATGCTAAGCGTAATAAGAAGAGCTCAACAAGGGAGAAAATAAAATGAAGCAACGATCCCACAATATGTAATTCAACAACAAGGAAGAAAACACGAATCAAATAATTCCAAATAAGGAAACGTCAACTAAATATAGGATATCTAAACTTCTTTTAAGGTTGGGCAATTTACGAAGAAATATATAACAATTTCAATTAAAGATGAGCAGCAGAAGATAATCATAACCTCAATTAAGACTAAACAATTACAGGGGAGATAATAATGATTTCCAATAAAGACAAGCAGTTATGAATGCTAGCATGACAATAGAAGAGGTAAAAATCTTCATTTAAGCAAAATAAGAGACAAATAGGCAATAAGAATGAATCATAAGCAATTAATTCCAATTAGAGCATGTAGAGGTGAAACGAGTAAGTGGAAAACTCGAGCATATCAACTACACTGAATATAAGGATCTAAGAACCCTTAAAGGCCAATTTTCCACAAATAAGTCCGAGCACGTACTTGTCACCTCGCGTACACGAACTACAATCAACATAGCAGACTCAAATCCCAAGGGGAAGTCCCCCACACAAGGTTAGGCAAGATACTTACCTCAAAGACGACAAATCGATACTCTAAAATGCACTTCTCGGGTGAAAAGACCTCCGGACGGCTCAAATCTAACCAAATTAACTTCAAAGCACAAATAAAACACATAAGAAACTATTCCGGATCATAAGTCTCAATCTTTAACAAAATCCAAAAGTCGATCCTCGGGCCCGCACCTCGGAACCCGACAAATTTACAAAAACCGAATACCCATTCCGATACGAGTTCAACCATACAAAATTTATCAAATTCCGATACCATTTGGTCCCTCAAATCATGATTTTTATTTTAGGAATTTTCTTCAAAAACCAACATTTTTTCCAACTTAAAACACAAATTAAATGATAAAAATGAAGATAAAATCATGGAATATGTTAGATTCTAGATGAAGAACACTTACCCAATCGATTTGTGTGAAAAACCCTCAAAGAATCTCTCAAAATCGAGCTCCACAAGTCAAGATATGAATAAAATGGTCTAACCCTCGATTTGGGAATATATTCTGCCTGCCCAGGGGTTGTTCTTCGCGTTCGGGACCCCTTTCTCGCGTTCGCGATGAGTAAATTCCTCGTCGGCGATTTCCAAACTCATTCCAGACAGCCTTTAGTATAATGGCCATAACATTTTACACACAACTTCAAATGACAAATGGTTTGATGTTCTGAAAACTGAGAGCGCGATCGGAAGTGAATTCAGAGGTTCGTGGGTCATTTTTGGAGTCATTTTGCCTAAAGTTTGGAATTTTGAAGGATTTTTGAGAAGTTTTGACCGAAAGTGGACTTTTTTGATATCGAGGTCGGATTCCCATTCCAATACGAGTTCAACCATAAAAAGTTTATCAAATTCCGATACCATTTGGTCCCTCAAATCATGATTTTTCATTTTAGGAATTTTCTTCAAAAACCAACATTTTTTCCAACTTAAAACACAAATTAAATGATAAAAATGAAGACCTGTGCAACCGAGATTTCCTTCTTCGCGAACGCGGGAGTCTCCTCGCGAACGCGTAGAACAAACTTCCAAAAGCCAAATTCTTCTTCGCGAACGCGAGTGGCTCCTCGCGAACGCAAAGAACAACACCAGATATCAGATAATCAGCATTCAAAGTAGCCCAAAATGATCCGAAACACACCCGAGTCCCCGGGACCCCGTCTAAATACACAAACAAGTCATATAACCTAACACGGACTCGCTCGAGGTCTCAAATCATATCAAACAATGCCGAAACGACGAATCACACCATGAATCGAACTATGAACTTCCAAATCTTCCAACTTCGAAAACTTGTGCCCAAACCTATCAAATCAACCCGGAACGACGCCAAATTTCGTAGACAAGTACCAAATGACATAACGGAGCTGCTCCAACTCTCGGAATCGCATTCTCACCCCGATATCACAAAAGTCAACTATGGGTCAAACTTCTCCACTTTCCAAACGTCAACTTTTCCAACTTTTGCCGAAACACCTCAAATTACCCTACGGACCTCCAAATCCGAATCCGGACGCACGCCTAAGTCCAAAATCACCATACGAAGCTGTTGAGATCACCCAAAACCCATTCCGGGGTAGTTTACTCAAATGTCCAATTTCGGTCAAATTCTCACCGTTTAAACTTCTAAAACTAGATTCCTTGTTCCAATTTGACTCTGAATCATCCGTTAACTGAATTCAACCATGCACGAAAGTCGATACTCATAATATGAAGTTGTTCCAGACCTTACGCCGCCGAACAGAGCTTATTTTCTCAAAATAACCGGTCGGGTCGTTACATCCTTCCCCTCTTAAAACCAACGTTCGTCCTCGAACGTGCCAAGATTTGCCTCGAAGTCCTCAGGTCACTGAGTGCACACTTCCAACATACACCCGTGGGTGATCCCACGTCACCCCAATCCACATAAATCTGACGACACCATCTCAACTGAAACTTAGCCTTTCTAGCAATACCGATAAGCCTTAGAACCAGAATTCTCACCTTCCATCCATTTCCAAAAGACCCGATTCTAAATCCATACCCGGTATCAGTCTCAACCAGCTGCATCAATTCATGCCAATGCCCATATAATACAACCTTACGACATGACACATCACACATAGGCCCACAGTAATATTTCTGATCACAATATTTGCCCGAAATCAAATTCAGCACCGGCTATAAGCCTCATATTCAATAGGAACTTGTTTCAAACCTCCACAACACTGGCGATGATAAAATAACCACGAAAGCCACATAACTAAACACCTGAATCACCAAATATCAGCTAATACCAACGGGCACACACCCCACAAGCTAAAACTCAAGAAGCACAGAACGAAAAATGTATGAATATGGAAAGGGAAACACATGAGGGAACTATCAAACAAGCCTGACAAGCATAAATTTTTCTATCAATACTAATCTACAAAACAATCTAACAAGAAAGAATTAAAGCATATAAAAGAATCGCAAGGATCTCATACTGATATAACTCCCACCGCGGTACACAGCCCGGTCTCAACACATCAAATCACATGAAATCACGAGGGTCCCACCCTCCACTCTGAATCACAAGTAGGGTGTACATCAAACCAACTGAAACCTTTCACTAGATCGGTTCCGTCAACAAAATTACAACACGTACTGGCTCCCACACCGGTGGAGCATAAAAATCACAGCTCGTAGCCAAAAATACTCAAAAATCACATCAAACCTACCGAAATGGACAACAGGAATTTACTACTGTCTCATAACTCTCGAAAATGACTAGAAACAAACGATAGACACGGCTATCACTCATAGAACCTCCCAACAGGGTAATCACATAAACAGAGTGCTAATCATGAAACGCACCCATAAGTGGAGCAACAAATAGGGGAACTCACCCCGATAAGCAGAACTGTAATGAACTACGGATGGTGCTCCTCTATAACAAACCGAAATCATACCTGAATGACATTCAGCTGGCGTAGAGGCCTTAAGCCCACTATATGAAACACATCAATGAGTCGAGCCTCCCCCTCTTGGGCGCCCTCTACTCGCTCGAATACCTCGCTGTGACACATCAGCCCAAAGTCTGGGACAATCTCACCATATAGCTAGTATCTCCACACTCAAAGCAACATCTCTACTGACGAGGCTGTGGGAACTGTGCGGTACGGGTACTCCGAGACCCATGAACACCTGAGTCACTATGCAAAGCCTGAAGCACGAACTGAACTGGCTGACCCAAAACCTCTACCATGTCGCACTCTGCCTCCAAAATAAGGACCAGCAGATCTCCCCGATCTACGAGGCCTCCTCGCCTCCTCAAACTCTCTCTCTTGATCTCGTCTGCCCTCTCTCTCATGGCCCCGCTTGTCCTCTCTCTCCTGGCCTCGCTTGACTACTCTCTCCCCTCTCTCTCGAGCCAGCATGCCCTCCACCCTCCTAGCAATACTCACGATCTGCTGATACGAAATATCTATCTCCAACTCTCAGGCCATGCTAGTCCTGATGCTGGGATGGAGTCCCTCAATGAACCAGCGGACCCTCTCCCAAACAGTAGAAACCAAAATCGGTGCATGTTCGGCCAAATCACTATATTTAACGGCGTACTCTGATACTGACATAGTGCCCTGGTGCAGCTGCTCAAACTCCGCACGCCATGCATCCCGAAGGGACTGAGGTACGAAATCTCTCAAGAACATCTCTGAAAACTGAACCCATGTAAGTGAAACTGACTCGGCCGAGCTACCCAACTCATATGTCCGCCACCACTGATAAGCCACCCTGAGCTAGAACGTAGTAAAAGCAACCCCACTCGTCTCAACAATACCTATAGTGCGGAGAATGCGATGGAACTCCTCCAGAAAACCCTGTGCACCCTCTGAAGCCAAACCACTGAAGGTAGGAGGGTCGTACTTCTTATACCTCTCAAGCCTAAGCTGTTCTTCTTCGGATGTTGCTGCCCTGACTAGGGGCTGAACTAGAACCATAGGTTGTGCAGCCATGACGCCTGGAACCTAACCGACATGAACTTGCTGCTTTGGAGTGTGGGTTGCTGGTGTTTGAGTCCCTCCCCTGATTTGTGAAGTAGCTGGTGCAGCCGGAATCAACCCCGCTTGAGCCAATGTACCAAACATGCTCAGGAACTGTGCTAAGGTCTCCTGAAGTCCAGGGGTAACAGCAGGCGCCTTGGGTACCTGCCCCCCAACTGGAGCTACTGGCGGCTCCTCAACAGCTGCTCTGGTAGGTACTCTAGCTGTGGCACGTACTCCTCGTCGACCTCTATCTCTGCCTCTAGAGACACCTGCTCCGGGAGCAGCGTCATCGATAACTGCAGAGCGTGTCCTCACCATCTGTGAGAGAATGGAATGATAATAGTTCAGAAACCAAGATCAATAAGCCCACACGATAGGAATGAAAGAAGTGAGATTGTCCTAACAGTTCCGTAGTCTCTCGAAGATAAGTATAGACGTCTCCGTGCCGATCTGCAAGACTCTACTAAACTCGCTTATGACTCATAGCACCTATGAACCTAGAGCTCTAATACCAACTTGTCACGACCCAACTTTCCCTCCGTTTGGGTATCGTGATGGCACCTAGTCTTAGGGACTAGGTAAGCCTAACTCAAACTGAAATACCACAATAATAAATGAAATTTAACAGTCTTGAAGCAGAAATATCTACAACATTTATAATTCCCAAAACCCGGTAGTACAAGTCATAAGCTCTACAGAGTTAGCTACCACTTCTAAATATATGTTCGAAAAAGAGTGAAAACAGTTGAATACAAGTAAGAAGGTGACTCCGAATCCTACGAACGCAGCAGCAGGTTTACCTTGAGTCTCCTCAGCGATGATCCGCACAGCTACTAATGGTCGACACCTGGATCTGCACAACAAAAAATGTGCAGAAGAGTAGCATGAGCACACCACGGTGGTGCCCAGTAAGTATCAAGACTAACCTCGGTGGAGTAGTGACGAGGAACAGTCAAGACACCTACCGGTCCAATAAACTGTACAAATATAGGAACAACGGAACATGATGTATATATAAAGACTACACGAAATGGCTAACAATACTACAATCACAATAAGGGAAGAAAACAGCAAGTAACAGCGAAAATACCAAAACTAATGACATAGAAGAGCGAGCAAAAACACAACCCAAATCCTAAATTCACAATACAGTAAAGGTAAGAAATAACTCAGATCCTACGATAGTGTTCGCATCAGGTCTTATCCAGTATTTTCCATGAAGTACCGAATCTCGGACAAATTACAGCAGACGAGTCCCAGTACCTGAAATCTAACACTTGGCATCTTGTTCCCCCATCACATCTCATTGTCGTGCTGACAACTCACTTGCTAACTAAAGCCACTCTCACATATACAACAAGTAAACAAGGGTGTGCATCTATACTCAGCAAAATCAGGAGGACTTCACATCCAATAGGAGTGTTCAACTACGTGTATGCTTGTGCAAGTGCTTTAACATAGTTCCTACCAGCTAATAAGCATAAGGAAAAGAACGGACAACACGTAAGATATTTCCTCAAAACTTCCACGAGATAAAGCTCATACAGGTAAGCGTACCACAACACAATATCAAACAACAAGAATGCCCCCAGGCCATCACAATCATCACAATCAATCCCTGACATAGCCCATCTTGTCTCGACGCGTGTGCAAATAATAACTAATAAGTGTCTGCCTTGTTTCGCCACACGTGCATCATAATGTTCTCACCTTGTCTCGCCACATGCGCAACCCACATATAAGCATATATATACATACCCCGCCTTGTCACACCGCATGTGCAATATATCAATAGTAGCAATAGCACGGCAGAAACCTCGTGCAACCCCATAACAACAACCGCACGGTAGAAACCTCGTGCATCACAATATCAACAACCGCACGGCAGAAACCTCGTGCACCACCACAACAAGTACAACAGCAACAATGACAATATATACAAGAACACGACAAGTAAATCAACTCAAGATCTTTCGATCACAAGGAGACGGTAAATCTAGCTCACAAGGAATAACCACAATAGAGAATACTAAGCGTAATAAGAACAGCTCAACAAGGGAGAAAATAATATGAAGCAACGATCCCACAATATGTAATTCAACAACAAGGAAGCTAACACGAATCAAATAATTCCAAATAAGGAAACGTCAACTAAATATAGGCTATCTAAACTTCTTTTAAGGTTGGGCAATTTACGAAGAATATACAATAATTTCAATTAAGGATGAGCAGCGGAAGATAATCATAACCTCAATTAAGACTAAACAATTACAGGGGAGATAATAATGATTTCCACTAAAGACAAGCAGTTATGAATGATAGCATGACAATAGAAGAGGTAAAAATCTTCATTTAAGCAAAATAAGAGTCAAATAGGCAATAAGAATGAATCATAAGCAATTAATTCCAATTAGATAATGTAGAGGTGAAACTAGTAAGTGGAAAACTCAAGCATATCAAGTACACATTCATACACACTGAATATAAGGACCTAAGAACCCTAAAAGGCCAATTTTTCCACAAATAAGTCCGAGCACGCACTCGTCACCTCGCGTACACGAACTACAATCAACATAGCAGACTCAAATCCTAAGGGGAAGTCCCCCACACAAGGTTAGGCAAGATACTTACCTCAAAGACGACAAATCGATACTCTAAAATGCACTTCTCGGGTGAAAAAAGACCTCCGGACGGCTCAAATCTAACCAAATTAACTTTAAAGCACAACTAAAACACATAAGAAACTATTCCGGATCATAAGTCTCAATCTTTAACAAAATCCAAAAGTCGATCCTCGGGCCCGCACCTCGGAACCCGACAAATTTACAAAAATCGAATACCCATTCCGATACGAGTTCAACCATACAAAATTTATCAAATTCCGATACCATTTGGTCCCTCAAATCATGATTTTTCATTATAGGAATTTTCTTCAAAAACCAACATTTTTTCCAACCTAAAACACAAATTAAATGAAAACAATGAAGATAAAATCATGGAATATTTTAGATTCTAGATGAAGAACACTTACCCAATCGATTTGAGTGAAAAACTCTCAAAGAAAAGCGCTCAAAACCGAGCTCCACAAGTCAAGATATGAATAAAATGATCTAACCCTCGATTTGGGAATATGTTCTGCCTGCCCAAGGGTTGTTCTTCGCGTTCGCGACCCCTCTCTCGCGTTCGCGATGAGTAAATTCCTCGTCAGCGATTTCCAAACTCATTCCAGACAGCCTTTAGTATAATGGACATAACGTTTTACACACAACTCCAAATGACAAATGGTTTGATGTTCTGAAAACTAGACACCAGGGGCTATAGTTTCATAGGTTTCTCAATTCCTGAGTCATTATATATTGCGAGATATAAGCTTTCAAAGTCAACCCAGTGCAGCAGAGATTTTCGAACCCTCCCCGGACAGCCTGTAATGTAACTACCATAACTTTTTGCACACAAANTAAAATAGTAGTAAGACACAACATTGCCACTAGCTGACTAGGGGAAAAAAAACTTCCAGAAGCAAAATTCTTCTTCGCAAACGCGAAGAACAACACCAGATATCAGATAATCAGCATCCAAAGTAGCCCAAAATGATCCGAAACACACCCGAGTGCCCCCGGGACCCCGTCTAAATACACAAACAAGTCATATAACCTAACACGGACTTGCTCGAGATCTCAAATCATATCAAACAATGCCAAAACGACGAATCACACCATGAATCGAACTATGAACTTCCAAATCTTCCAACTTCGAAAACTTGTGCCCAAACCTATCAAATAAACCCGGAACGATGCCAAATTTCATAGACAAGTACAAAATGACATAACGAAGCTGCTCCAACTCTCGGAATCGCATTCTGACTCCGATATCACAAAAGTCAACCATGGGTCAAACTTCTCCATTTTCTAAACTTCAACTTTTCCAACTTTCGCCGAAACGCCTCAAATTATCCTACGGACCTCCAAATCCGAATCCGGACGCAAGACTAAGTCCAAAATCACCATACGAAGTTGTTGAGATCACCCAAAACCCATTCCAGGGCCGTTTACTCAAAAGTCCAATTTCGGTCAAATTTTCACCGTTTAAACTTCCAAAACTAGATTCTTTCTTCCAATTTGACTCTGAATCATCTGTTATCTGAATTCAACCATGCACACAAGTCGATACTCATATTATGAAGTTGTTCCAGACCTTACGCTGCCGAACAGAGATTATTTTCTCAAAACAACCGGTCGGGTCGTTACAGTAGCCCCTTATGTACTCACATACCACATCCTCTTCTTTGGATACACTTGCATTACTATCTGTATCAGCATACTTGTCAAAGATTTCAGCAATTCTTGTCTTGAATATACTATCAACAGTTGTATACTTTAAGGTGGCGGTTTGGTTGTACTTGCCCTTCTTTCTCAAGTAGTAAAATATGACATCAATATGCTATATATAAAATTAAATACATAGCGTCAGTTTATTGAATGAAATCAAGGAAAACAAATTTCATTGAAGAAACTTTATATATACAGGTATTGTATGTTGAAGAAAATTAAATGATTATAGAAGGCAGTACTGCCTGAAACCAATTGAATATAGTGTGTACAGTTAGATACATACTGTTGAATAGATTTGAGTATTTAATATTGCATACAGTTAAATACATACTAATAACTATAAATTTGCTTTGTATCAGTCATTCATTAAAAAACTAATGAAGAATACATATAGCTTTTAACTAATTGCTAGATAAAACAGTGAAACAAATAGAAATCTGAATACATTTAGATACATTGAATATACATAACTCGTTGAACTAAACAACAACAATAGATAAAACTCTTCAAGGAACAGTGAATACAATATTTGACTGTATTTCTATTAATATAGAATACATCTATCTACATCCCAGGAACAGTGAATACAGTATTTAACTGTATTTCTGTTAATATAGAATACATCTATCTACATACCAGTAGTAAAATATAAATACAATGAATTTAGCATTTGTATGTCACTAACAAAATTGTGAAATATACAATTAGACAAACCAAACAGAGAAAAAAGAATTAAACTGAATTTAGAAGGGTTATATCTTACATTGTCATTCCATAGTTTACCGTCAAATGAGAGAAGGTAAAACCAATTTTTTGAAATGACTTGATCAACTCCAAAATCCAACGTTATAGGCAGTGTTGACTTGTTTTCTAGTAATGGTCTTCCATATCATTTCTACAAGGAATTGGAAAAAATATTATATCAACTTTCTAATTGATAAAACAATATTATACATATCGGAAAAAAACTTACTTTTGATCATGTTTAGCAAGAAGACCATCACGAACTCATTTATCGTGTTCCTAAATGACTAATGCAGGATGTGACCCCGATAATCAATCATCTTCAAAGGGTATTTTTTGTCATATATGGGAGTCAACTTTACCGAAGTGCCTATAGTTCATTAAAATCATTAATAGAGACATTTAATTATAGATGTCATGGGAAAACAGATTATAGTTTCATTATACATATTTTTTATATAATAATTTACTAACCGGCGGAGACGAAATTTGTCTCGTAAGGCGAAATATACCATCGACTTGGACGCCGATTCCTATGAGAGGGTATAGGAGTTGAATCAATATTTTTGGTGCATGATGTATCACAATTCTAGTTTCTGGAATTTGACTTGGAAGAAACTCATCCGCCAACTCAAATTGTGATACGTGTACTTCTCTGGATACACCCTCGTCAGATATAGGTGGTATGATACACGGCACCTCAGATGTAGTATTCCCCTCCATTATTACTTCACCACAAACAAGATTAACCTCTATAGATGCAGTTAACGTGTCTCCGGTTGAAATAGCATGTGGGTGTTGATAGGCATGAATGTCGGTGTTCAGCTTCCTTTGCATGGCCTAATAACACAACCAATAGATTATATTAATATAGCATATTTTTTTCAAACATGTATTCTATTAATGTATGCATCTGTATATGAGTGTATTATGAACCGTATTTTGATGCATACATGGTACAATTAAAGAATAGTGAAGGCTATGATAGAAAATGTATTTATAAAAGCCTAAAAACATATGTAAAACTGAATTCACATGTATATAATCGTATTCTGTAATATGTATGCTACCGTATACATGAGTAAACTGAAGGATAGTAAAAATTATTTTAAAATCTGTATTTAGATAATCCCTGATACATATGTATAACTGAATTAATATGTATAGACTTGTATTTTGTAATATATATGATTAAACTGAATAATAGTAAAAACTAAATTACAATATATATTCTGAATATAGTTATATAAACATATACTAAAGAGGTTAAAAATGTTAACATCTGAATTCTCCCCAACAGCTATGTCACTCTGTGTTTGGCATTTGGGATTATCTGGCAAGTTGGCATCAAATGACATTTGAATACCATCATCATGTCTCCCGGTATATTTCTTTCTCTGGTATACGCTTTCTGAATTCTGATTGGCTTTAACCTGGTCAGAAAGCTTTTTGAAATTTTTATTGATCAATGTTCATAGAGAAGTGAACTCGCCCATCACCTAATTAATACACAAATAATTAGAGAGGTGTTAGAAAATTATATGAAATTTAATACATAAACGGTAAAGTTTATAATGTTTTACCAATACCCACATAATCCTTCAATGAATTTAGATCCTTCCTCAAAGAAGACAAATCATCTGATTTAGAATATGCTAGCTTCTTAACATGCATTACAGTTTCTTTGATTTCAGATATGCCAGCAGGAGTCTTGGATTGAGGTATTGCCAACACATGTGAAATTGGACTCTCTGCAGTTAAGGGATCTATAAGTTGTTGTTTGTGCTTTTTGTGAGACGGTGATGAAGATGGACCAACACTTGCATCATGTTTCTTCTTAGGCTGAAGAGGCAGCGTAGGACTAAAGTCATCTGAATCATCTTCATTGTTGTCTGAATGAGTAGGACCATTCTCTACATCAACGCCTTCTGGAGGAATCTGAATAATAGCAAGCTCTATATCGCTTGGTTGAATGTCACTGTAAACAATATGAAAATAGAAATACACTAAAAATGAACGACCTTTGTTGAATGATTACAAAATTATGCTCATTGAATTACATATGTATCTGTAAACTGTTTTCTGTATTCCTATGTATTCCAGTCAATTTGGAAAACAGATAAATAAGTTGTATGATGTATACAATTGTATTTAATATTTAATTCTAACACTGTATTATGTATTATACAGTATGTGACCTAATTTTGGAACACGGACATTGATGTATGATGCATTGAACTATATTTCAATGAAAATTTCAACAATGAATTCACTAACAGAAATATATTCTTTAAAAAAAAATCAACCACTTACGAATAGTAAATTACCATGTTTTCCTGGTTATTGAACATGTCGTTCATTAAAAAAAACATAAGTTGTCCGGTTGACAGTGGATTTCCAATTGAGTATTCTGGGTATCCAGCTATCAACTTGCCGTGCAATTTTGGGGTCAACCTTTGAACAGCACTCGTAAAACCATACTTGCATAGCGAGATGCATCCCCCCTATCCTATAGTACTTCTTCTGAGAATCCATCTTCTTGCTAATATATTTAACAAGGTATTTGAATGCATCCTTACCTTATGGATAATCAGAATATCTCCCACTCTCGACCAAGTCAAAATATTTTCTTAGGATGGTAAAAGCGTTTTTCTTGGAGGAAAATATGAAAGTGTGTAATAAATACAATAGAGCTATTTGATGGCATCCCCATCGTTGTCATGACCCCAATTCTTGTCATCAAAGCATTTCAACACTTCTTTCTTCTTGACATTCTTTGCACCGCCAAAGTATGTATCAACAATCCTGTTAGGCACCTTTGTGTTAAACTGAAAATCTTCAGGGTCACCAACACAATTGAGACCAGTGACAAGCGCAAACTCCCTGATTGAAAAGGATAATGTTGGACCATTGACGTATATTGAAAATGAATCATCATGACTTCCTTCCATCTGCAAAACCATGAAGCACTTGAACAATTGATGTTGGACCTCACAACGCTTCATATCAAGGAAACTTCCAAAATAAGTAGTACCAAATATTTTGTACTGTTCTGGAGTAAGTTTTTCTTTGAGCTCGGATACTATGTCTGTGTTAGTGTAGGAACTGATATGCGGTGATAAAATAGGCAGGTATTTCAGAAATAGTTTTATTTCCTGCATATAACAAAAATTACAAAAAATTTCATAAATCTTTTGCGATACATAACTCATTCATGTTTTGCAAACATAATGTATTGGTAATTACCACAAAAAAATGAGAGTTATGGCAATGAATGTTGATGTAAATACATTAGAATACAGTTGGCTTGAGAATACACATGAAAATACTTAGTTGAAATACTTAACTAAAACTAGAACAAATAGTGTATTTAAAAAAGTTGTGGAATAAACTTTTGAATACATCTAAATATAATATGCAACAGGCAATGTAATAAATACAAAATAGTGAATGAACTTTTGAATACATATAAATACATCTACATAAAATATGCAAAAAGTCATTGAAAAAGGTACAATTCAGTGAAGGCACTGTTGAATACTTATGAATACATCAACATACATGTATATAATATCAACATAAAAGAAGAGAAAGCAATGTATCCACCACTGCACACATATAAATACAATAAATACAATAAGAGAAACCCATTGGAGAAGGTAATATTCAGTGTATGAGGACTCAAATACATATAGATACATCAACAATTACCTTTTCGTCCCGTGTATCCGAGCTAGTTCTTGCATCGACCTCCTTTCCCTTAACACCAGAAGGATTATCCATAGGTTTTCTTCTCTTTTTTGCATCGGGAAGTGTTTATTCTTTCGAATATTTCTCAATTTGGACTTCTTTCGATGTGTCATTGCGTATTTTTGTTCTCCTCTCTGCAATTGTATTTGCTTCTGAACCTGCAAATTTTAATTCCTGTAACGACCTGACCGGTCGTTTTGAGCTCTAGCGCGTCGTTCAGCTGTTTGAGACCCTGAGTAGATTCACTTCAGGTATTATGACTTGTACGCATGGTCAGAATTGAATTCCGGGAAGTTCGGAGTTGATTTGGAGAGAGAATTCTCATTTCGAAAGCTTTAAGTTGGATTTTTGAGTAAACAACCTTCGAATCAGGATTCGAAGGTTCCAGCAGGTTCGTATGATGATTTTGGACTTGGGTGTATGTCCGGATCGGGTTTTGGAAGACCCGGGAACGTTTCGGCACCTATTGTGGAAGTTAGTATTTTTGGAAGAATTTCATAAGTTTGGGGTTGAAGTGCATTTCAGAGTTATCGATGTCCGTTTGGGATTCCGAGTATGGGAATAGCTCCGTATGGTGATTCTGGTGTTGAGAGCACGATCGGAAGTGAATTCAGAGGTCCGTGGGTCATTTTGGGGTCATTTGTCTAAAGTTGGAATTTGAAGGTTTTTGAGAAGTTTGACCGAAAGTGGACTTTTTGATATCGGGGTCGGATTTCGATTCCGCAAGTTAGAGTAGGTCCGTAATGTCGAATATGACTTGTGTGCAAAATTTGAGGTCAATTGGACGTGATTTGATAGGTTTAAACATCGAAAGTAGAAGTTTTAAAATTTAAAGTTCATTAAGCTTGAATTGGAGTGCGATTCATGGTTTTAGCATTGTTTGACATGATTTGAGGCTTCAAGCAGGTCCGTGTTATGTTATGGGACTGAGTTGTGTGATTGGACGGGGTCCCAGGGGCTTCGGGTGTGTTTCGGGTTGTATTGCGCTCTTATTTGATGTTTCAACGTTGTTTCTTTAGGGATAAAGGCTACCACATTAAGCAAATGAACTCCAAATTCAGTTTTTATTGAACCATTAGATTCGTATCATAATTACGGAGCCATAGCAAATGGAATTATCGAATTTGGACATCGTATAAGGAAGTTATGCTCATTTTTGTGTCGGGAAAAACTGTTGCTTCTGGTATGGTCGCAATTGCGAACATATCCATCGCAATTGCGATGCCTAATTCGCAATTGCAAAATTTTTGTCGCAAATGCGACCTTTTCCAGCCCTTCCTTGTTCGCAATTGTGAAGGCTTTCTTCGCTTTTGCGAGGGTTCGCAATTGCGAACCCTGGATCGCAAATGCGACATCTGCAGCTTGTTTTCAGCTGTGTAACTCGGGTTTTTGCTTCATTTTATCGTATTTTGAACCCTAGGTCCGAGATTGGGCAATTTTAAGAGAGGATTTTCGTATCAAATCATTGGGTAAGTGCCTCTAACCAATTTTCAATTATATTTTGTGATTATACCTTAGATTTAACATCAAAATTCATGAGAATCTAAAGGAAAATTTGGGTTTTAAAGAAAAACCTAGAAATTGAGATTTTTGGATTTTGACCACGATTTTGGGCATGGAATTGAGAATAAATTATGTATTTGAGTTCATGAGGTCATGGGTAAACTTTATCTTCGAAAAATTTCGGAATCCGAGCACGTGGGCCCGAGGGCAATTTTGTCAACTTTTCGATCGGGGTTAAGAATTGTTATAAATTGGACTATAATGAGTAATTGAACACATATAAATGGGTTTACATAATTATTGGCTAGTTTTGGAGCATTTTTGCATCGCATTGAGTGTTCGAAAGGGCGTGGAATGCCGGTTATGGAACTTCGGAGCGAGGTGAGTCTCCCTTCTTCTAACCTTATAAGAGGGAATTGTCCCCATAGGCGAATTAATTGGATATGTGCTGCTATTTGAGGGGGCTACGTACACACGAGGTGACGAGAGTCCGTGCGTAGCTACTATTATGCTTATGTCCGGGTAGTCTAGGACCCAAAAGCATGCTTTACTTGTAATACTTGTAACCTTATTGTTAGTTTAAATTTCTTAAATTATATCGAAGTGGCAAATGACTTTCTAAAAGGGTTAAACTTCATTTTCTTGACTAGTAAAGAGAAATTTACACCTCCTTGAATAATTTTTTCCTTGATGAAGTCTTGATTGACTGTTTAACTATGTGTTTCTATATGTACATGCGTCGTATGTATGATTCGCGAGCAGGGGCGATTGTTTATTTATATTTGACCGCATCGCATGTATGATTCGCGAGCGGGGTAATAGATGCATCTATGGTTCGCGCCGTTCGACGCTCTGGCAGTGCACAATTTAAATATTGTTGGATCGGATCGTACGACCTCGGCATAATTTGCGCATGCTTGTAATATTTCCTTGAGAATTATAAATATTGATATTCGTTCTCCCTGTCCTGAGATAAATGTATAAATAATGAAAAGGAATTTGAAAATTTCCTATGAAAGAAAGAATTGTTTATTTGCTTATTCTATTGAGTTGCAACCATGTTTATAAAATCTTTGATTTATTATATTATTGGCGTATCATTATTGGACCACTAGTAAGTGTCGAAGTCGACCTCTCGTCTCTACTTCTTCGAGATTAGACGGGATACTTACTGAGTACACGTTATTTTCGTACTAGCATTTTTGTTGCACAGGCACATGTATCTCGAGTGGCCTAATGGGCGTAGCAGCATGGATGATACGGAGACTAGGTGAGTTGCATTCCTCGAGGCGACCCACAGCCAGTATAGTCTCTTTCAGTGTATTGTACTTACTTTCTGTCCAATTTGTAATTCGGACAGTTATTGTACTTTATTTAATTTCTTAGTGATAGCTCATGCACTTGTGACATGGGATTATTTAATATTGAGTTTGTTAAAGTTATCAATATCTATTCAGTGAAATTCATTACTTATTGTTTTATGTATAAGGGAAACGATTTCAAAAAATATTAAAACAAAAAATTACTTGTAAATTGGTGTTGGCTTTCTTGACAATGGTGTCCGGCGCCGTCACGACCCTTAGTGAATTTTGGATCGTGACAACATGGTATCAGAGCACTAGGTTCCCTTAGGTCTCACGAGTCATGAGCGAGTCTAGTAGAGTCTTGTGGATCAGTACGGAGACGTCTGTACTTATCTTCGAGAGGCTACAGGGTTGTTAGGAGCACTTCCCTTCTTGATTCCTTATCGTGCGGTTTGATTCCTTTGAGGCTTATGTTTTTACTTCTTTCCTACTCAATCTATGCGATGCAAAGCGCTTATTATAATCGAGAATTGAGGAATTTTAATGGTACTGCAGATGTGGTGCGTGATGTTTCCTCCTGCGAGTTGACTGAGCAGCGAAGGATGAGGAAGGGCATGTGGGAAGTGTCTTGTGGTGATTAAACTCCTAGAAGGCCAAGTATAGGAAACGGGAGTCGAGTAGTTGCTTAAAGGAGTGAGTTTGACCAAAGTGGGAGAGTGGCAGAATAGCATATGGTTTCAGTAGCAGGGTAACTACACACCTTGAGGAAAAGTCAAAGTGATTTGGGAATTTTAATGGATGGTAATTAGGTCCACGGGCTTAATTTGAAATATTGGCTATTATACGGCGGGAGATTGGATGCAACAGAAAGGGGGGGTTGCTTGATACGAAGAAGGATGCAATATAACTTTGAATTGGATGATATTGTCGCACATTTGGTTGATGTCCATAAGAAGTGAACGGACTAGTACAGTTGGTGAATGAGCATGGGCTCGGGTGGGTTATTGATGTCGTAGTGATTGTACCTCGTGCAACAACGTTGGAAGATGTCGGCATGTAATTTCCACAGGTGGGTTATCTCCTGTGAGCAGATTAGCGGTCGCGTGGTTGGCGAAGCTTCTGCGAAGAATCTTACTGGCTATCTAGCAAGAAGTCAAATATGTGAATGTTGCGAGAGATTCAAAGTGTTCATGAAATGCTAACGGAAGGATTTCGAGGAATTTGGCGGTTGGTTGTGCAAGGTTATGTCAACGAGAGATAAAGATCTTGTTGGGTTCCAGATTTGTGTAATAGTAGCTCCAAGCTATGTGGGAGAGTCCCACCGCTTACGATTGGGTTGCATGATTAACTACTTGTGAGGCTTCTGGCTATCGGCAGTTAAGGGAAAAGAATATAAGTGGTAATTTGAGCAAATGGTTCGAGAGATGTGTGCCCTAAATGGCCTTATCAATTATGTTCAGGCTTGGGGAAGGTTTAGGATTTACGCTTTGTGTAGATGCGGGTGCTTCATTGAGAGGGTGTTCATGTGCTAGAAGAGTCTTGGAGTTGATTATATTCAGGACCAAGTCAGAGTGGGTGACTATTAATAACGGTCCTAGTGGATTCAAAGGTTAAGGCATGGCGCCTAAGGATTTCGAGTCCATAAGTATGGTTAAGAATTGACTTTGCAGTGGATTATGAAAAGAGGCCCGGAAGGTTCTATGATATCTTCGGCTTGTAGCATAGCTTTTGGAGGAATGAAAGGGAATGACTTCAGATTCGGAAAGGGATTTTTAGAATAGGTATATCAAATGAAGATGCGAATATGCGCCACAAGGAGGGTATGAGACGCTTTGTGGGATTTGAGACAGCATAGTCTCGTGATACAAGGCCACTCGGGAGGAGTGCAGATTGAGTTTGTTATGTGTTGAATGGAGTTATTATTGTTTCTGAGGCGATAAAGGATAAATTAGAAGAAGTTAGATTGGTTAGCCATGGTTGAATTAGCATATTGGTGGCAGTGGTCAGTTCCTCCAGCGTGATTGAGTTATGCCGGTGATTTGTGACGATACGTGCAAGGCTTGACGGCCGCCGCAATTAATTTTATTCGAAAGTATTCTAGTGTTATGACCCTGTTATGTGTAGACAGATCCCGGAAGGGCTATGGTGGCTTAGACCACTACTTAGAGATTTACATATTCTACAGTTATGAGAAGTTACTCGCGTGTTTCTATGGTTCTCTTGGAATGAGTTAAGTAAGAAGCTTCTATGTAATGAGGTATTTACCCTAATAGTAGTTCCGGAGTTATGATAAAAATCTTGTGCTATCGCATATTGGCATGTTGGGTGCAGTGAGTGGTATGGGATTTGAAAGTGAGGATCAAGGTTACGGTTCGGTGTTGACAAAGATGTCACGAGCTCAGATGAGCAGGAATGGGGTTTGAATGTTTAGAGTAAGCTGGCATTGTCTTCGACGTCACCTGAGATCGGTGTTTTGTGAAAAGGGCTTTGCATCCTGGTTAAGGATTCTTGATCGCTTCTCAGCGTTAGTGCAGCCGGTGGTATGGATGTGCAGACATGTTATCTGTTACGGAAGGTCGTGGGAGCGTGCCCCATAGGAAGGTTGTATAAGTGTGGCATGTAGTCACTTGATTGATTGGAGAATTAAACCAAGTATGAAGATTGTGGTGATATTGTTAATTTCAGAATTTATGCCTGGAGGGCACTTGTTTTATTGGGTTGTATACTGTGGAGGATTACTCTGGTTATGACGGTTGTTCTTGTGTGTTATGGGAAAAAGGGGTTATTATGGAACCAAGAAAGATTTTTGGCCTAGTTCGGTACGATCAGAATTGGCTTAAGGTCTCTGAATGGATTTAAATATGAATGTGGGCTCTATATCAGGCTGGAGGTGTTCATTTCAGCATAGCTCCTTGTGGAGGAGCATTCGGGCGTTGGATGCTATTTCGTCGTCGGCTATCTCATGTAATGCTATATTGTGCCGTGTGAGTTGTGAAACGGCTTGATAATTTTCTTATGTTTTGAGGTTCCGCGTAGTGATGGTGTTATGTGAGTAGGATGGCTCTTGAGTTTCTGATCATATATCGCACCTCCGTTGTGCTTGAGTTTTGTAGCTTATGGCGCTATATGTCTCCCCAGGGATGGTATTATGCACTTAACATGATTGTGACCGATATTCGGTATTTTGTAGTAACGAGCAATTTTAGCTCGGTGTGCATCTCCTTATGTGAGTTGTATGTTGGTTGGATCGGGTTGCACGCCGCAACAATGTGATATTGAGTTCAGTCCCCTATATTCTAATTTTTGTGTGTTTTGCTTCCCATTTTCTGAGGAAGGTTCATATTAGTTGCATGAGTTGAGTAGTCCCTTCCATGGTTCATTTCTTTTATGTATCAGGTTCAAGTTTGTGGCCTATTGGCACATTTTGGCATCATATGAGACTTTTGGTCAGATCTGGGGTGACTTATTGCCTGAGCAGTTCGTATTGGGTGAGACAAGATTATTGGATCTAGAATCAGTGCAATCGGATTATATGAAGCATATTAAAGGGCAAATACTATTATTTGGTTCAGAAGGATGTAATGATTCTTCTCAGGAGCATAGACTCAATGAGTTGTCGACTCAGCAGTTGGTTATGAGTTTCCACGCATCTCTTCCGTCATGGCGGTATTGCAAAAGTTGGAACAAGACTTATATATATCATGAGGTGCATTGTGAGCATCAGATTCGGGGAATGTCGGGTATTATGATCAGAGAATGTTATTATGGTCCTGTGAATGACGTGGTGCATAGTGTGAATTAAGCAAAGGTATGCAATCTTGTATCGGCGCATCGTGTGGTGATTTTATACGGTGTTTATATGTTGAAAGCAGGCCTGGCCGAGAATTTCAGATGTTGAAACTGGGCTCTAAGGCTTATTTGCCTAAATGAAAGAGGTTATCTTTAGATTTGATAGAGCTAATGTGCAAAACTGAGTTGAGGTAGCACGGGCAGGTGCACGAGGTGTTAAGCAGTGATTTCAGACTGCTTCAGTGCAGTTCTCAGCACGTTCGAGGACGAACGTATGTTTAAGTGGGAGAGAATGTAACGACCCGACCGGTCGTTTTGAGCTCTAGCGCGTTGTTCAGCGGTTTGAGGCCCTAAGTAGCTTCACTTCAGGTATTATGACTTGTACCCATAGTCGGAATTGAATTCCGGAATGTTCGGAGTTGATTTGGAGAGAGAATTCTCATTTTGGAAGCTTTAAGTTGAAAGAATTGACTAAGATTGGATTTTTGAGTAAACGACCTTCGAATCATGATTCGAAGGTTCTAGCAGGTTCTTATGATAATTTTGGACTTGGGTGTATGTCCGGATCGGGTTTTGGAAGACCCGGGAACGTTTCGGCACCTATTGTGGAAGTTAGCATTTTGGAAGAATTTCATAAGTTTGGGGTTGAAGTGCATTTCAGAGTTATCGATATCCGTTTGGGATTCCGAATCTGGGAATAGCTCTGTATGGTGATTCTGGTGTTGGGAGCACGATCGGATGTGAATTCAGAGGTCCGTAGGTCATTTTGGGGTCATTTGGCTAAAGTTGGAATTTGAAGGTTTTTGAGAAGTTTGATCGGAAGTGGACTTTTTGATATCAGGGTCGGAATCCGATTCCGGAAGTTGGAGTAGGTCCGTAATTTCGAATATGACTTGTGTGCAAAATTTGAGGTCAATCGGACGTGATTTGATAGGTTTAAACATCGAAAGTAGAAGTTTTAAAATTTAAAGTTCATTAAGCTTGAATTGGAGTGCAATTCATGGTTTTAGCATTGTTTGACGTGATTTGAGGCTTCAAGCAGGTCCGTGTTATGTTATGGGACTGAGTTGTGTGATTGGACGGGGTCTCAGGGTTGTATTGCGCTCTTATTTGATGTTTCAACGTCGTTTCTTTAGGGATAAAGGGTACCATATTAAGCAAATGAACTCCAAATTCAGTTTTTATTGAACTAGTAGATCCGTATCGTAATTACGGAGCCATAGCAGAAAAGAATCATCGAATTTGGATATCGTATGAGGAAGTTATGCTCATTTTTGTGTCAGAAAACTGCTGCTTCTGGTATGGTCGCAATTGCGAACATATCCATCTCAATTGCGATGCCCAATTCGCAATTGCGAACTTTTTGTCGCAAATGCGACCTTTTCCAGCCCTTCCTTGTTCGCAATTGCAAAGGCTTTCTTCGCTTTTGCGAGGGTTCGCAATTGCGAACCCTGGATCGCATATGCGACATCTGCAGCTTGTTTTCAGCTGTGTAACTCGGGTTTTTGCTTCATTTTATCGTATTTTGAACCCTAGGTCCGAGAGTGGGCAATTTTAAGAGAGGATTTTCGTATCAAATCATTGGGTAAGTGCCTCTAACCAATTTTCAATTATGTTTTGTGATTATACCTTAGATTTAACATCAAAATTCATGAGAATCTAAAGGAAAATTTGGGGTTTAAAGAAAAACCTAAAAATTTAGATTTTGGATTTCGACCACGATTTTGGGCATGGAATTGAGAATAAATTATGTATTTGAGTTCGTGAGGTCATGGGCAAACTTTATCTTCGAAAATTTCGAAATCCGGGCACGTGGGCCCGAGGGCAATTTTGTCAACTTTTCGATAGGGGTTAGGAATTGTTATAAATTGGACTATAATGAGTAATTGAACACATATTAATGGGTTTACATAATTTTTGGCTAGTTTTGGAGCATTTTTGCATCGCATTGAGTCTTCGAAAGGACGTGGAATGCCGGTTATGGAACTTCGGAGCGAGGTGAGTCTCCCTTCTAACCTTATAAGAGGGAATTGTCCCCATAGGCGAATTAATTGGACATGTGCTGCTATTTGTGGGGGCTACGCACGCACGAGGTGACGAGAGTCCGTGCGTAGCTACTATTATGCTTATGTCCGGGTAGTCTAGGACCCAAAAACATGCTTTACTTGTAATACTTGTAACCTTATTGTTAGTTTAAATTGCTTAAATTATATCGAAGTGGCAAATGACTTTCTAAAAGGGTTAAACTTCATTTTCTTGACTTGCAAAAGAGAAATTTACACCTCCTTGAATAATTTTTTCCCTGATGAAGTCTTGATTGACTATTTAACTGTGTGTTTCTATGTGTACCTGCGTCGCATGTATGATTCGCGAGCAGGGCGATTGTTTATTTATATTTGACAGCGTCGCATGTATGATTCGCGAGCGGGGTAATAGATGCATCTATGGTTCCCGCCATTCGACGCTCTGGCAGTGCACAATTTAAATATTGTTGGATCGGGCCGTACGACCTCGGCATGATTTGCGCATGCTTGTAATATTTCCTTGAGATTTATAAATGTTGATATTCGTTCTCCCTGGCCTGAGATAAATGTATAACTAATGAAAAGGAATTTGGAAATTTCCTATGAAAGAAAGAATTATTTATTTGCTTATTCTATTGAGTTGCAACCATGTTTATAAAATCTTTGATTTATTATATTATTGGCGTATCATTATTGGACCACTAGTAAGTGTCGAAGTCGACCTCTCGTCTCTACTTCTTCGAGATTAGACGGGATACTTACTGAGTACACGTTGTTTTCGTACTCATGCTACACCTGCTGTGTATTTTTGTTGCACAGGCACATGTATCTCGAGTGGCCTAATGGGCGTAGCAGCATGGATGATACGGAGACTAGGTGAGCTGCATTCCTTGAGGCGACCCGCAGCCAGTATAGTCTCTTTCAGTGTATTGTACTTACTTTCTGTCCAATTTGTATTCCGTACAGTTATTGTACTTTATTTAATTACTTAGTGATTGCACATGCACTTGTGACATGGTATTATTTAATATTAAGTTTGTTAAAGACATCAATATCTATTCAGTGAAATTCATTACTTATTGTTTAATGTATAAAGGAAAAGATTTCAAAAATACTAAAACAAAAAATTACTTGTAAATTGGTGTTGGCTTGCCTGACAATGGTGTCCGGCGCTATCACGACCCTTAGTGGATTTTGAGTCGTGACAATTCCGCTTGAGTGATTTGCAAAGAGAAAGAGGACCATCGAAGTTGAGTGTGTTGGTGGGTATACCTCTTTAAACCATCTTCTTGGATGTTGAATCAGCCATTGGAGAGGAACTTTAAAGTTTTTTGTTGGAAGCATAACAATGGTTATTATTTATAAAAACTTAGTAGAGATAAACAGAAGAAACACAGTAAAAGCGAAAATCTAACAACTTAAATACTTACCACAACTATTTGGAGCAAAAAATATAGAAAATTGAGAGAGACAATGCAGATGAAGAAGTGAAGAATCGTGGTTTCTGAGAAAGGGGAAGAGAATAGCGATGAGAGTGAGAGAAATTGAAGTGAAGAATCGTGGGTTCTGAGAATGTATTACAGAATGGCAATGTGAGTGAGAGAAATTAGAGAGAGAGAATGTGGAGAGAGAAGTTTACATCAAATACAGTAATTTTGTGAGAGAAAAATCTGAAAGAATGAGAGAGAAAATTAATACAAAGCATATTTTATGGCTTAAGGGTAGGAGGTTCCATAAATAGATATTTGGCTATTAAAATTAAAAGCTAGTGATAGAATATAATTTTTTAAAAGAGTATTTATTTAAAATAAATAAGGTATCAACCTTTGCTATAGGAGGTAAAAATTCTAAAACTAAACCAAACCAACAAAAAAAATCGATACTTCTTTGGTTTGGTTTGGTTTTGGTTTTGAATTTTAAAAACCGATCAAATTTGGTTTGGTTTTGGTTTTACTCAAAAAATAACTAGGAAAAAATCGAACCAAACCAACTATAGAAGTAGCTATTTATTATTTATTATTTCAGCTATCTATATGTATATTTTTATACAAAGTTTCTAAAATATTATAGTACATGTTAATCATTTTCGCTTTTAGTCTAATTTTTTGCCTTTACATTCTAGTTTGATTGGTAGTTTTTTTTGTTGCTAAGAATCTATTTCATGTTAAAATAATTTATTTTAATTTAAATTTAATCCTTAAATTATTCCTCACTTTTTTATTTAATTATCATCAATATATCTTGGTAAATAATAGATTTCTCAAAGAGCAATTGATTTGATAGTGTTATGTTAAAAATGTAGCCGGCGGAATATGCGTTTGGTAGTGCATGTCTCATATATTTAAGAAAAAATAGATAAAAAACCGAAAAAACATAAAATCCGACATAAATCGAATCGATAAAAAACCGACTTAATTGATTTGGTTTGGTTCCAATATTGGAAAAATCGACTTGCTTGTTTGGTTTCTTTTTAGGAAAAAACCTATCCAAATCGATCCAAACCGAACCACGAACACCCCTGTTTTTAAGCATTAGAATTTTTATATTGTTGAAAAAAAAAAAGAAAAAAATTCAAGTGCAAGTCCCAACAGCTCTTTATTATCCTGTATTTTGTATAAGATGAAATATTTTACTATGCTTGAGTGTTTGTGAGTTGTGGAAAAGTTCATTAATGGTGGCATAAATTCAACTTCTAGAAGCATATTCAATGCAAAGTCAATGAACGAAATCTTTAATCCCTTCGCAGCTTTTTACACCATATTTAAAATATCTATTCGATCCATAATAAATTTATCATGGCTATACCCATTATTAAATTCTAAACAAAAATAATTAGTGTGACTTGAGTGATTAGTTTATTAAGGTTTAAGTAAGAATCCCTGTCAAGATAAACATGTATTATAAAAGGTTGCGCAGCTGCCAAATAGCGACCAAATGAAATAAGTCAAAATGCAAGACTAATGTGAACGCGCAGACTAATTCTAGGATTTTTACTACTATTTTTTTATCAACGGCATAAATCTATTATTACTATATAATTTGGTATAGCAATTACCATATAAAATTATCTGAAATTGGGAAAATTCAATTATGAGTCACTTCTGGGAATTTGTATCTGTATCTGCTTTTTGGGTCACCTTTTAACTTATACTCGCTTTGCAAAAAAAATTGCAAGTGTACCCACTTTTCGCGTAACTTCACATACGGGCCTGAAGCAGCAAAAATTTATGTCTGAAGTTTGAACTTCAGAATGTTTTACCTGAAGTGTAGCAAAATTTCAGATGTTTTTGCCTGAAGTTTGGCTTGACTTGCAAAGGCAATCACGCAAACTTCAGTTCATAAGCAAGGTCAAACTTCAGTATTGTGTATGTCTGAAGTTTGAACTTCAGAATTTTTTTACCTGAAGTGTAGCCTTATCAAAGCCAAACTTCAGATATTTTTGCTTGAAGTTTGGCCTGACTTGCAAAGCAATCACGCAAACTTCAGTTCATAAGCAAGGGCAAACTTCAGTTCAATTATGTACTTCAGATATTTTTCTATAAACTTCAGTCATTTTGATATAACTTCAGATATTTTGACATACACTTCACACATTTGGTTATGAACTTCAAATATTTGGCTAAGATTGTCAAACATATGGGGTATATACTTCAGATACTAAAGTATAAACTTCAGACATTGTCTGAAATTAGGCGCTGCTATTGGCGAACGCATAGGTCAGGAGGAAGAAGAGGAGGCGTCTGAAGTTGTTAAAATTAGAGTATAGGTTAAATAATTTTAAAAATATGGGTACAGGTTAAATGGGGGCGACCAAATAGGGCGTCCCGTGCAATTTTTACGTCACTTCTCCGTCCATCTTGAACTAACCTATTTTTTTTATAACTGTGGTATCCGGGTCAACTTGCACATAGTTTGACTAATTTCACGGGTTATCTGCCCCCTTCCACCAGCAACAGGTACCAGATAACTCTAACTATCAATAGGGGTGGGCGTTCGGGCAGTACAGATTTTCGGATTGAAGAAATGACAATCCAAATAAGTTCGGTTTCGGATTAATCGGTTTGGATATTTTGAATTTTCGGTTTGAACTTATAAGTTGAGATGTTTCTTTTTTTTTTTTATAAAAATGGATATTCAAATGAAGTACTCATATTAAATTGCCTAAAAAGTTCCTCATTCTCACCACTATCATCGAAAAGAAGTATTAGAGTAATGAAGTCATTATCAAAAAAATATAATAGAGACATTAATATGGCCGATAAGAAGTAGAAATGGTAAAACCATATCCAAATAGAAAGTATTCTCATAGTAACTTAGTAATTAATATTGAATATATGAGATAAATGGGTAGGGTATTGAACTTATTACTATTGACATATGGATAATTGACTAAATATGAAGTATAAGAATTTAGGATTTTCGGATATCCAAAAATTTGAAGTACCAAATTCAACATCTAATCCGAAATCCAAATTTTAAAAATTAAATCCAAAATCCAATCTATAATCCGAAAATCCAAGCTAAAAATCCAAAAAATTCGGATTTTGATTTGGATTTCGGGTTTGTCCAAATAATGCCCATCCCTATCTATCAAGACTTGGACAGATAGGAAGAAACTTGAGGTTCTCAAACCACTTCCTTGATCACTGGACCATGAATAACAAACCTATATTAACAAAAAAAAAAGTGTAGGCCACTGATGATGCAAAATTGAGTTGATTGTCTAATAGCATATGCCCATTTATATGCCATTCAAAAAGAAGCACTATCCAAAAAAATAATACTTAACTTACTTTGCTACCAAGCAATCAATTTGGAAGTCGCATTCACAATATGATCAAGTTTGGTTAACCAAAAGAAACTTCTCTAATTCACTTTCATGTTCTCATTTTCCTTCCAAACTCAGTTCCCAAGCAATTTCTTTCCTTGTTTTCTTTTGTGTTGTAATATTTGGCATCACTTAGGCAATGTGTGTCAAAATGATTTACCTGATGAATCCTTTGAATTGGAAAGCATTTTATTAACTTAAATGCCTAAGGTAAATTTTATAGGGAGTGGAGTCAATCAAGAAAGGGGACACAGATGATATGTAGTAACTGTGGTGAGCCTAACCGTCCGCCGGCATTGAACACTTGTTAAATCGTTTGCCGGCATTATTTGAAGTCCAAGCAGTGAATTGTCTAGCAGCAACTCCACAATAGCATTTCCTCCTCGAACCATATGATGAACTCAGAGATCCCTGGCTCATATTTTGGGAATTGAATGGTGAAAAATGGTCGGGGCACTAACCCTAACTTGGTCGTCCAGAATTGTACCGGAATTAGCTGTAACTCTATGAGTTCCTTATTGAGATTGACAAGAATAACTATCCCTAATTGATAAGTTAAGTCAAATTTGAGTATTTTTAAGAAAGGGTTAAGTTTTACGGGTCGGGTAACGGATAGGCCAATTAAATCCGATTGGGTATGAATTAAAATTTTGGATGTAAATTAAATTTTCACATGTCACATTATGAGTAGATAACTTATCCATTGTGGCAGCCGTTTAAAATAAAGGGGTATCCAGGCCAAGAGTGTAAGAAAATATTGGTAATGGGCCAAACTTATAAGGAGGGTTATTTGTAGACCTTATCGTAAAGGTCAGAGGGGTATTTGGACCTTTTCTATTGTCAAAATATTTAAAACACGAAATGTTAATTCAATTTTTTACTACTACTTATTATCCTTATAATTACACTACTTACTTTAAGAGATAAAATCAATACCTTCATTAGGAAGGAATAAGTCGTCATCCTTTATTTGAATAATATTTCATCTTCACAAAACAAAAAAAGGAAGGAAAAAAAAGGAAGAAAAATAGTCGAAGGCAAGTTAGGGAAATCCTTCACGGAACGACAATATTCAAAAAAATAAAATAAAAGGAAACCAATTTATTCACGAAAAAGGAAAGCAGCAGAAGAAAAAAGCAAAATTAGAAAACCAAAGAAAGTGCCTGGGAAAGCCCTACACCTTACACATTAGCAGCATTTCTCTACCAACTACACTGAATATTCTCTAATTAGTGGTACCCGCCGGGAAACTTCATCTTTTCCGGTCACCGGTAATTTTTCTTGAAAACCCTTTTACTCTTTTAATGTGGTTATGGGTTCACTTTGATCATCTTTTGACTACTGCTAAAGCTTTGATCTTTTGGTTTCTGCTCATTTACATTTGTCTTTATTTTGTGAAAAGTAGAACTTTAAATTAAAAGAAAACAAAGGTAAAACCTACAACAGCAGCTTATACGAGCACGATTTTTGTTTGTTTGTGGGTTTTGGTAAAAATGAATTCTTTAGATAGAAGGTGGGGTTGAATGTACTTTCCTTATTGGAGGTTTATAAGAAGTCTCCTGCTTTATTTTGGAATTTCTTTTTCTTGGTATGTGTAGTTTGATGAGTACAGTGGAGCTCAGGAAATATGAATTGTTCACCCTGCAATTAGTCTAAAAGGGAATTCAAGTGTTAAGCGTTAGTTTAAAAAATATGTGGTTCAAGTGTTCTGCAATTTGAAGTATAATTTCTTTGTATTTCTGTTCTAGAGTTCAAATTTGATGAGCATTGAGCTTGCTCAAATAGGAGAAACGGTGTTGTGTTTTGCCTTCTGTTTCCAATTTTTCTTTGTTGATCCATCTTTCCTCTTCATACATGCATGCCTTTGGTGGTATTACTTCTTTATGTGCTCAGGACCAAGAATGGTACTAGATTTTTTGGAACTACATATGCAAAAACTATTGCTATCTAAAAGAAATTCCTTTCTTTTTTTTTTTGATTATTATCATATTGGGGGAGAGGGAAGTGGGAGGAGGGAAGTGGTGGAGAATAAAATACGGCAATATGAACCTTCACCAATATGGTAAAAAGTGTGTAAACTCATCAACGAAGCTATACCCTAATCCCCCTCTGGATGAAATTCCTTCACTTGATGTAAGTGAAGCATGTAGCTGGACATTAATAGCACAGTATTCTATTGTATTGATGGAAAGTTCCCTAGCTCAATGGTTGACTAGTTTATTACCTCTTCTTTCAAACTGGAAACGCCATTGTAACTTCAATTTTCTGCCTGTAAAATTCTTTGTTGGATCAATTGTTTTAACTATCGACGCATTGCTTAGACAGTTCGACTGTTGCAAGCTGTTGTTACCTGAACATTCGCTGCAAAGACTACTTTCTACTAGATGGCCTAACATAATCTGACTGTTCAAAATGATGTATTGTTCCTAATTTTTGAGCTGCAAGCTTGAACTTGCACGTTGTTGAGCTACCTAAGAATTGGCACGTGAGAAATAGGTGGATATGTCCAGTTGGGAGCTACTAGTAGTCCAGTGTATCTGTTAAAAATAAATCTTCGGTCCTTTGCTCAGAGGAGTTTAAGGATCTTGGAGCCATTGACTCTAAAGTCTGACCGTCTGAGAGGTTTAGAGATTTTAATTGTTGACCTGTCATAGCTTTAAAATAGGCTTTTTTGTATATCGTTCCTCCTAGGAAAACTGTTTTCACCTTAAATCATGCTTCTTTAGTACCTTTATTAGGTTATAGGAATGCAGAATTTGGAGTCCAGAATTTTTTAGCTTTGTCTAGATTGATTCCTTTTCAGGGAAGAAACTCCGGTTTTGGAATTTTACTACTCAACGAGTCATTTGAGTCCACCAATTTAATTTGCTGAGAAGTCTGAACCATAATGATACTTGATATAAGCTAAGTTCAGTGTTAGCAATTTCCTTCTTTCCATTATTTTGTAATGTATTGGGATAGGATAGTGGGGGTAGAGGGCTCAAAAGTTGAATCTGATTATGTCATGAGGAATCGGTGGTATAAAACTATAAAATACTTGGTCTCCACACTCTACCAGTTTCGTTGCTTACCTTATGCAAGACCAAGATGAAACGGTATGTTCTTGGTTCTTGAGTAAATGTTAGCAGGTCTTTGTAACACCATAACTTGAAGGTGCTTGAAAGGGAAATGTCAAACCAAAATTTTCCGCCTCAACCACTTTAAACTTCTGGTCCGTGGTGCTGCTATTTATTCTTGGGCTTCTAAGGGGAATAGGAGCACAACTTATCCCAAAAGGGGTTTCGAGGCTGTTAGGACATGGCTCTTATCTTAGTGCTACTGTGAATTCCGTTAGGGGATTCTTTTTTCTGGATAAGTTCCACTAATGGATTTTATGGAGAAGAGTACTACTCCCTTTGTTTTTTTGTGTAGAGAAACGTGTGTCTCTTTTCTCAATGTAGATGTACTTATGATTTTCTGTGGAATGGCGTTGTTTTTATTTTCAGCTATTGGCTGGTGATTCCTTTTTTTGGGGCTTATTGAAAAAAAGGACCAGGTTTGGTATAGTTGGGCTAATCTGTACAAGTTCAGTAAAAAAATATGCTCATATTATGGGTTTAGTTAATAGTTACCATTTCATAATTCATATGATTATCTGGATTGGTAATGGAACTTTCTTTCCTCTTCATCCTTTTATGTTTCATTATGATGAAATATGACCCACAGAATCCTGAATACGTATGAGAATATCTTCAGTCTCTATGATTACATATTTTAATTTGTTCATCTGTCTTTCATCTACAGGTTTCTGGTGTCGAACGATGATGCCAGAGTCAACGGATGATTCAGACAAAGCCAACACTAACCGTGAGAGTCAAGTAAAGGAAGACAGCGAGTATGTGAGGCTTGTTATAAGAAATGAAAGAACATCTGAAGTTGAAACTTCACAATCCCAATCACTGTCCAGAAGAGAGTCTATTATATGGTGGATCAAGGCCATCATTGGGTGTATTTTCACTGTGATAATTCTACTAGTTTTCATAAAGTGGGGAGCGCCCTTTCTTTTTCAGAAGGTACTCCTAATTTTCATTTTGATCATGCTATTATCTATATACTCCATATGTCCCTATTTGGTCAGTGCTCTTTCATTTTTTGTCCGTCCAAAAAGATTGACACATTTCCATCTTTAGAAACCAGCCACTTTAACATTCCACTTGACATTGACATGACTTGTAGGCTCACTGAGTATAGACCAAATTGTTTGGTACATGGGTATTATGGTATTTCATGCATATTCAGCTTATGTTTCAAAGGTCTCCGCCTCGCCCTTTTTTCTTAATTTTGTGTCCAGTCAAACAATGCCAAACAAATCGAGATGGTTTGCTTGAGTTGTAGGCATATATGAATCCTCTTATGTTGATTAAAAATGACTGAATGGCATGAGATTCTGGCAGATTGGATCATGTTCTGTTAACAGATGTTACACAGTGCATATAGCATTGATGGGAATTAATGAATATGTACTATGTTGGGCTCTGCAAATTAACTTTGATTAGTTATGTGAGCTGCAACAGAAATATTGATAATAAAACTGGAGGTGGAGAAAGATAACACTTCCCCTTTATTTATTAAACTGGAAATTAGTGTGATTCAGCTCAAGATTCTCAGACACGGGACGGACTCCGCCTGTACCTTACAAGTGCATTACTCTTGCAATGGATATTTTGTTTTTCTTCTTCTGTTTCTTAGTGTAGAAGATGCATAAGTAAGGTTTCCTTGTTAATCATTGCATTTTTTAAGTTTACAGATTCTAATTCCAGTCCTACAATGGGAAGCCACTGCATTTGGCCGTCCAGTGCTTGCTCTCGTAATTGTAGCTTCTTTGGCACTGTTCCCGGTATTCCTAATTCCTTCTGGACCATCAATGTGGCTCGCTGGGATGATCTTTGGATACGGACTTGGATTTGTTATTATAATGGCTGGAACAACAGTTGGGATGACCTTGCCATATTTTGTTGGTTTGCTTTTCCGAGATAGAATTCATGTGAGATACCTTTGTGTCTTGTCTAGTTTATTAGTTCGTTGGTCTTATGGACTGGTAATAGTAATTTCCTGTATTGTTCTTCATCGTGTTTAGTTGATTGCATCTGCAGCAATGGTTAAAGAGATGGCCTCAGAAGGCAGCCATGATTAGACTGGTGGGAGAAGGGAGTTGGTTTCATCAATTCCGTGTGGTTGCAGTATTTAGGATTTCGCCATTTCCGTACACAATCTTCAATTATGCAGTGGTAGTGACAAAGATGAGGTTCTGGCCTTATTTTTGTGGATCTATAGCAGGAATGATTCCGGAATCCTTCATTTATATCTACAGGTAAATACCCCACACTGCACCCATCCCTTCTTTTCTTTGTTCATTTGCTTATGTTGTCTTCCTGCAATTTGTATTCAGTGGTCGGCTAATGAGGACGTTTGCGGATGTGCAATATGGGAACCATCACCTGACTAGAGTTGAGATTGTCTATAATGTTATTTCATTCATTATAGCAGTCATCACTATAGTGGCTTTCACAGTCTATGCCAAGAGGACACTGAGTCAACTTGAAAGCGAAGAAGAAAACAATGGTGAAGGCTCTGCCTCTAACCGTGGGAGGTTAGAAATGGAACCTCTCCCAATGGAAAACTCCAAGCACCCTAGTTTTTGCTCAACTTTGTAGTAAGAGGAATGTTGACCCTCGACTCTGTCTAGGGAACTAGTGTAAATAATTTGAGCTAGAGGGGCGTGTTTTAAATATCCCTCCATATTTGTATCTAGAAATCGAAAGATGCTTATCGAGAAAAAAAAAAAATGGTGTTATGTAACTAGAGCTGATGCCTGACTAATTGATCCTGGAAAATGAACACAACATTTGATTGTGGAGCATGAACATCTCTCCCTCTCTCTCAGCGCAAAGACAACCCGTTTACTCTTAAAAGAATAAATAAATGTTCATTCTTATTATGTTCATCAGAAATGCTAATAACTGTATAATTAAGGAGTTTGATGATTGTTTAGATTAGAAAGCTCAACAGTTGATGAGATGCCTTCAATTGCAGGTCTCTTAGAAACACAGATGCTTTCTAGTGTTTCCATGGCCATCTTATTTTGGGTTGATGAACCAGCTCTACTACCATCTGCCCAGATCTTGAGAAGCCCTTCTGTTTGCTGATCAAATATCCCTTTCTTAAATCTGCTTCCCATCTGTGTCCATGTCAAATTTGCAAAAATCACACACAATTCTTATTCAAGAATCAACAACAACAACAATAAACCAAGTGTAATCCCTCTAGTGGATCCGAGGAGGTAGAGTGTACGCACACCTTACCCCTATCTTAAGAAGGTAGAGAGGCTGTCTCGGAAGACCCTCGTCATCATTGTAAATTAGATTTGATATATAAGGGGATATAAATCCTAAAAGACATGGGGTAGAACTCTTTACCTGTGTGACAAGAGCATATAAGGGCAAAGTACTGTAACTGCAAAGAACTTGAACAATCACCCTGTCACACCACAAAATTTACATGATCATTTTTTGGCCAAAAACTAATACTAGTGTTTCTTGAGAATGAAAAAATGTCTATGGGATATGAGGGGTTTACCCAATAACAAGTCTTGGAATAATGAAACCCAATTCTTCCATGATGCATGATTTGAATCCATAAGTACACTGGAGAATTGTCAATTAACATAATGTTGATGTTAGAAGCTCTCATCATCTAGGGTGAATAAAAGTAAGAAAAGTGAGTGAAGTAAGTTACCCAAATCCAGACGAAGAAAGCAATCTCAAAGGAATTTTGGAACAAAATGAAGTGAATGAGGTAAAGGACAAGAGTTGGATTGTGAAACCAAAACAATTCATCAGAAGGTCTAACTGGTGTGGTTTCATCTACTACTGATGACCTCTCTGCAACCTCTTGAGCCAATTCTGTTATTATGTGTTCCAATTTTGTTCCCACTAGTAGTAATAGCTGCATATATTTTTTCACATGTCATAATATATATTGTTAAATAAAGCAACTTGCTCGAGATTGAAACATAATTATATGACATGTGTGAATCTTTTCGGGTCTCTCAATAATCTTGCTTTGTTATGAAATATAGCTCAAAATAACAATATAGAATAAGAAAAAACAAGCTAAAAGATACAGAGAGGAAGAGATTCTTATTTCTTCTTCAATTATGATATCTTTCATATCTATTACAAGGCCTTTATATAGGCACGAAAAGTGAAGAATCATTATTGTAAAAAGTGAGTGGAATGGCCACTATTGAGAGAAATGGCCACTATTGAGTGGAATGGTCACTACATAAATATGTCATTGAATATGTCATTAAGCATTTGAGAGGAAGATCATGGAGGAGGTTATGGAGATAACGGAGAATAGTGAGCATTACTCCCTTGGTGGTTATGGACATCCACCATAATTCAAGATTTTATAACATGTTTATAATATTTTTCAATAGTATATAGGAATGTAAAAATCCCAATAATAATTATCTTATTGTTAGATGAATAACTTGAAGTAAACTTTAATTAGCACTCAGCTTTTCACATTTTTTTTTTTGCATAGAAAAGGTCAGATTTCAATGGACTTGCAATACGGTGGCATATTTCATTAAAGTCTAAGTTTGAAATTGAATATGATTTAAGTTTTACCCAAAATGGCTTCTTTTATTCTTTTCTTTTCTTTTCTTTTTGAGTTTTTGGCATTAAAAAGGGGGTGGGGAAGAAAAGATTAGTCACTTACAACCAGGGGTAAAAATGATAGCCAAAAGTAGGTGTGCCATCCTGCAAATTTGAACCATACATTAATAGGAGCGTTTTATTGTTCAAAATGAAATACATAATTCCAGAAATGGGAAGAAAAAAAATAAAAAAATAAAAAAGCAAGATTAGAATTAAGATTCATATACTATGATAGAAAAGTACCTGCAATGTTCATCAACAAAAAGAGAACGACAAAAAGCCACAAGTACCAACTGTTCAAGATCATTTTTCAGAAATTAGCTTGATTATATATAATTGAATCAAAATTATCAAATTATTATCCTAACTATAATTAGTATATGTATGCTAATTTACCTGATTCCGACAATCTTTTTGAAATCATGCTCTAGTGTCCGCATCATATATTTGTGAAAATCAAATTTAGAATTGGTTGGGCAATGTTCCTATATACATAAACGAATATATTGTAGTTAAAAAGCTGTAGTTCCAATAAAAACATAGAATTGACACAAAGGAATGATAAATGAAAATGAAAGATAATGGAAAGAATTACTAATGCTTACTCTGATAAATGCAGACCGCAAGACAATATAATCTGACTTGGTTACTGAACCATAAAATTGTTTAAAAAATGCCACCTATTTATATACACATGAAAAATGTTAACTCTTGTACCAAGAAAAAAAAGGAAAAGAAAAATGTTATGTCTTCCACATTTTTCTCTGAGGAATACTAGTATATATTTGTGGTATGAGAAAAATATTTTTCGAAAAAAAGTCATATCTTGATATTTGGTTGTCAAAAAATATTTTCAAGGAACTTTTTTTTTATCAAACCATATTCTCACTTTGTGTGGAAGTCGATTTCCTTCACATCATATTATTGCTCCAACTAGGGGTGTACATAGGTCGGAATGATTCGGATTTTCTAATTATCAAACCAAACTAATTGTGTCGGGTTATTAAATCTAAAGACCATACCAAACAAATAAAAATCGGGTTTTTTAATCTTTGTTTCTCGGATTTTTCGGGTTTTCGGGGTTTTTTTCCCCATAAAGTCTTCATAGCACAAAACATAGAATTTGTGTTCCAAATATTTCTTTAATCCTAGTAAGACAGAACTAAATAAGGTATTTTTCAATAAAATAATATAAATAGGAGATGAGTCATGGCATTGTACTAAAAATATTCAACAAGATAATAAAATCGCATAAAATAAATATATATTAATAAACCATAATGAAAACAAACATAATTTAAAATTAAGTTGCTAAAATAAGTACGACTAATAAGTACTACTATTATTTACCTCACTAAACACTAAAGAGAAAAATAAGCTATGTATTTTATCTAAACCACGGGAAAACTAAAAAGTAGATATCCAACACTATTTCATTCATAGTACTATTGAATTGAATGTCTTTTATTAGCATTAGTATTAACTTGATTTTGGTTTAGGATACCATTTATGGACTACAAAACTTATTGGAGCATCCAAAAATTAAAGTCCAAACTTGAAAAATACGTTTAAAGATAATGTTAGCTACGAAAAATTTAAGAAATATTTATAAACTACGGTACAATAATTTTTTTATGTATTAATTAAACATATTTAAACCTTCTATACATATAATGTCGGGTTGGTTTCGGTTTGACTTTTTTGTTTAGTTAAAACCAAACCAAACCAATTATGGTCGGGATTTTTCTTCCAACACCAAACCAAACCATAGTAAGATTTTTTTCTCGGTTCGACTCGAATTAGCGGGTTGATGCGGTTTGTCGGTTTCATTTGTACACCCCTAGCTCCAACCAACAATTAAACATTATCATCAATCTTTAATACTACTAAATTTCTTTATTAAAAGGTTATCCGATTTGCTAATATTATTTTCATTATTTAATAAATATATTTTAGAAAATTTTTACTCTCCAACCAAGCATCGAAAAATAATTATCATTACTTAATAACATTTTTTCTATAAAGTATTCTTCACTCTCTATCCAAATACCGATTATTTTTAAAAAAAAATACTTTTGAAAAATGTTTTCAGTCATTCCAAATGCGTCAGGTCGATCAACTTACCGTCCAACTCACGACAGTGTATTTCCTCCAACGTCTACCAGCTCTATCCATGAATGATTTAAGATGGATAATATGCACTACACAAAGAGGAGATATCATGGTAATAATTAGTTAAAAATCCTATATTGACTTCAGAAAAATTTAGAAAAAGGAATATAAACAAATACCAAATAATAATCAACACAAAGTTTACCATGGTGTGGCCTTGGTTCCTTTTGAATTGAGTGCTCCCAATGTCCCCATTGACGTTGTATCTATTTTATTTAAAGGAGGCGTTAAGTGGTAAATTTTACATTACGTGGTTGCGTACTAATTATTGAAATATATTGTTACAAATTACAAGTAAATAAAAGGTCAACACTAACATAAGGTCATGATATTAATGAGACAATATAAGCTAATTTATAAGCTTTTGAATAATATTATCATGCGGCAAAATATATCCTTTTTCTACTGTCAATTTGGTATTTGCTCAAAATGTTCCCTTCCAGAATTTTTTTGAGAAGAAATTAAAGAAAGTACAAATTTTCTTTCAAAAAAATTTAAAGGACACCTACCTTAGCAACTCCAAGAACCATGGTCGTGGCACAAAAGACAACATGTGTGAGTGCCAACACAAATATGAAAATGTGCAGTTGATGTAATGCCTCCAATGATAAAAGTGGAACTTGTCCCTACACAAACAAATCAATAAGATATATACTTAAAACAATTAGTGTGGATTGTGGATCACACTCTATATATGTATACAAATTGACCTAATTTGAGTCGCGTCAAGCATTATTTAAGAAACTATTTTAGCAATGCAACAATATATATACCTTATGACGGCTACAATGGTCTACACTGTTACCTCCAGCTAAAAGATGTCTCCCAGTTGTTGCAGTGAGATGATTAGAGGCACCAGATTCTTTCAACGTACAAGGAAGCATTATTATGGATATATTTTCAGGAATGCATATTTGGCTTACTGGCCCTTGGAACACCGTCAATAATAAGGAAATAAACCCCAAAAGCATCAATTCTGGAAAATTCAACAGCCAAAAGTTTAAAAAAAGGAATTATGAATTGATAATTTCGATTTCCTCAAAATATTGTAACGAAAATGCAAGGATCAAACCTTCTTTTAATTTCTGCAGGGCCTCAAATAATGCATCTTGTTTCTTGTCCCGGAAGAACTGCATGCAACATGAAATCATTAAAACAATAATAATATGATACTAAGTGCTTTTAATTGTACCAAAAATGTTCAATAAATTAGGCTCCGTTTGTCCATAAAAAAAATATTTTTTTTTAAAAAAAACGTGTTGGTCCATGAAATTTTAAAAGTTTTGAAAAAAAAAAATCGAAAAGAAGAGCCCGTTTGGACATAAGAATTTTTTTCCTTTTTTTTAAATCAGCGTTTGTTCATAAAATTTTCAATTTTCACTTGAAGATGCATTTTGGAATTTTTCAAAAATTTGAAAAACTTAAACAACCCAAAATGATATTCATGTCCAAACACAACTCTAAATTTCAAATACCATTTTCACTTGAACAAATTTTTCACTTTTTTTTTTTGGAATTTACAATTCTTATGTCCAAACGTCCACTTACAAAGCTGCAATATTTTTTCAAGTAAAATGCATGTCCAAATATATATAATTTCAAATTCTAAATATCAGTTTTCAACTTAACTCCTTTGTTTTCAAACATTACCATTTTTTAATGTCCAAACGCCTACTTAATAAAACAAGTACCTTTCCAAGACGATGAAGGCCACGTTCGGCAAGAAGGGAAATAAGAACAATGACGATACAGACGACGGCGACCACCCATGTTGGTGTATACTCCAGCGACCGTGACTCTTCTTCCGCCATTTTTATTAATTACTAAAGCTTAATTAATGCACACATCCCCGTTTGATCTGCAAATTCCTGAACCATTCATTGTATATAAAGGAAAAATAAAGGTAGAGAAACAGCTGCCATGTCTGAAGCTAAGGCAAAGCATAAGTGTGAGAGAGGGAAAAGTAGATAAGGGTGCGCAAGCAAAGAACAAATGCTATCACTGTGCTTGTGAGAGTTTTCCAATTAAAAAAGACTTAGTATTTGATTAATTTATTAATTAAAGAGAAAAGTCTCATCAGAAATATATTTTTGTTAATTAAGTATTTTGGAATATTCTCAAAAAATAACTTCTACTAGAGGTGTGTAAAACATGTCTTTGCTTTGCACCATATCTTTCTAAGAAATTCTTAATTACTTCTCTAGAAAAAAGAAATTCAAAAGTACATTGTCCAAGTGATCGACACCTTTGTTTTGCTTAAAACAGAAGGCCTAAGGTGTACTATTCCCTTCATCTCATGTTTGGAGCTTTGGGATACTATACCTTGCAAAGGTAGATTTTAGAAAGACTGACACATTTGGATTGAAACATTCTCATGATTTGGCATCACACAAAATTCTTGTCGATGGGTTCCCTTAAGACTCGCACATCTTTGTAGAGCAGTGACAATTAATTCTCCTCTGAAGACTCGCTTTTACAACGGCTTCAATGAGTTCCCTTAATCAAGCCATTGCCCGGAGTCGACGGCTCATTCTTCAACAGGCACGCGATCAGAGCCTAAGTTAGTGATGCTTTCGGCTACTGGATTTTCGCCATCTAGGGTGCAGTATTTGGGCCGCTTCTTCACCTAGCTGTACGGCGCTTGTATTGCTCTCCCACAACCTCGTTTTCACGATTTAGGCAGCTCCCATTTTGCCTGCCGCTACTATGAGAATCGCATTTGCTTTCTTTTCCTCTTGCTAATAAGATCTTTCAGTTCGCCTGGTTTTCTCTTGGCTGCCTATGGATCAAAAGCAGTTCGAAAGATTGCCCTATTCAAAAATTTCAGGATCTATGCTGATTTTCAACTCCCCAAAATATTTCGTACTATGTGTGAGTGATAGCATATGCGTCAAGACTTACTAATCATGGTCTAGCCTAAGCTATCCTTTAGGAACGTTTATGAGAGGCGAAGGGGAAGACGAAGGGTGAAAATGAAGGGGTAAATAGATTTGGGTAAATTATTGTTATTATTTTTTTTTACAAACGGGAGATAATATATTATAAGCTACGCAATATTGTTTGTTACATCATCCAGAAAACTACATGCCTTAAGGACATTTGTATTGCCCAAGTTGGCTAGCTTACAGCATACCTCAATACTAATATTTTTAACAAAATAAACACATCCCGCCCTATCTGTAGCCAGATTATTTATAATATAAGGGAGCGGTCTGTCTAGAAGTTGATGTTCCTTAGCATGATTAAGAGCTTCCTTTGCCAGCTTATGGGCTATTTTATTCCCTTCCCTGAAATTATGGCGGATTGACGGCTGCTTCAGCTAGAGCATTTACCACCTGCAAGTGCATAGAATCATATCGTGAGAGGCACAACCAGAATTTAATACTTTGATTACCTATGTTGCGTTTGTTTCAATGATCAATGCAGTGTATCCCTTCGTTAGAGCTACGTTGAGACCTTCCTTGAGTGCTTCTAGCTCGGCCTGAAGAGGTAAACTTGCTGGGCATTGATGTTGGAAGCCCATTATCCAACTACCATTATGATTTCTGAATACGCCTCCAAACCCCCTAACTTAGCTTTTTCTTGGGATGCAACGTCAACGTTTAGTTTGTAGAAGTTTGGGTAGGACTTGTGCCATGCAACTTTAATTGCATGGGAATGAACAGTAAGTTGTTCCTTTTCAGGAAGGAGCTTATACTTAGTTGCTAAGGCCATGGCGTGTTTAGGATTAAAATTGTAGGTCGTGTTAGAGTGATTGTTGCTATTACGGTTGAGCCAAATGCTCCATAGGACAAACGGGTATAGCTCTTTCCACGTGAGGTAAGGGAAGGGTGTGGTGTTATTCAAATTTCTAATGGTTTGCAGCCAACGTGACGTGTTTTGATGAGGAAAGGCATTAAACCCCTCATGTTCCAGTAATTGAGGATTGCTTTGCAGTTGATAAAATATGCTCAATTGTTTCTTTATCATTTTTACACATCGGACATGTAGGATCTATGTTTATTCCTATATGGTGGAGGTAGGATCTACTAGGGAGTTTATTGTGAAGGCATTTCCACAATAAATATTTGATCTTATTTGGACACCTCATTTCCCAAATCCAGCTAAAGTCCGTTGAATTTTGATTGTTGGATAATTAGTTTATAGTAGATTTTAGAAGAAAAATTTCTATCCCCAGTTAGATCCATAATCATAGTGTCACTTGAGCATGTCCTGGGGTGTAAGGATAGGATATTGTTCCTAGTTTGTTTGGGTAGATTGAAGGAGATTTTTTCTAGCTCTCAATTATTATTAACCCAATATCTGATGGTAAGGTTATTGCATGACTTTATGAGAGGGCCCTCCACAAGTTGTCTAAGGTTTGGTGACTTAGGGATCCAATTCGATTGCCAGATGTTCATATTTGAGTTAGTGTGAGGAATCCATTTTGTACCTTTGTTACAAATGTCCCAGCCTTTCACCATGCTTTTCCATATAAATGAAGTATTTTTAAAAATTTTGGTGGAGCCATATATTGAAGAAAGGATTTTTGACCAAGGATTATTTGTATTATGGATAAGTCTCCAAGTGAGGCTTGCCAAATTTACTAGGTTTTTATGTTTTGCTGAGTGAATGCCAAGCCCCCCATTACTCTTGTCCCTGGTCACAATATCCCAGGCAATAAGATGAATTTTTTAGTAGTGTTTATAGAACCCCAAATGAAATTTCTTTGAATTTTATCAATATGCTTGGGAATTTTAATAGGGAGGTAATTGTATTGCATAATACGATTAGGCATACTGTTCAGGATAGAAGAGGCAAGGGTAGTTCTTCCTGCCATGTTGAGGAAGTTTGATTTCCAAGAGGCCAATCTAATAGTCATGTAATCAAGGATAAATTGGTAATCCGATGATTTTGATTTGTTATTTATGATTTGGAATCCCAAGTATTTTCCAAAGCTATTATTAATGTTGACGTTAAAAAGCTTTGTCAGAGCCTTGGAGGTGTGTTGGGCAAGTTTTGGAGACTATTATTTTAGATTTTGTGTACTTTATTTTTTGGCCTGATATGGTATCAAAAAATTGAGGCAGTTAAGAATAGTAGTTGGTGATTTTTTATCAATTCTATATATTAAAGTAAGGTCGTCCGCATAGAAAAGATGAGATAATAAGCAATGATTCTTCCCGATACTAATAGGAGACCAAGTTCCTATATTTGCATTGTGACGGATTTGGATGGATAGCATTTCCATGCAGAGGATAAATATGTAGGGGGGATAAAGGATCACCTTGCCTAATTCCTCTACTAGGGTTAAAGAAGTTACTTCTACTACCATTTACTAGGACAAATATTCTGCTTATGGTAATGCAACTCATGATGAGTTTAGAGATCCTAGGGGGAAAATTTGAAGTGACAAAGAGTTTTGTATATAAATGACCAATCTAACCGGTCAAAGCCTTTTCGAGATCTATTTTTAGGATCATATTAGCTTTGGAACCTAATTGTTTATGCATTTTTAACATAAGTTCCTATATTATTATGGCATTATCACTCGTTCGTTTGCCCTTAATAAAGCTAGCTTGGTATGGACTGATAATCTTAGTTAGATAAGGTTTGAGTCTATTAGCGATAGTCTTTGTAATGACTTTGTAAATAGTGTTACATAAACCAATAGGCCAAAAATTTCCAGATTGTTTGCATTTGTAATTTTTGGAATAAGACAAAGATATATATCATTTGTGCTTGTTGGTAGATTTCTGGATTCAAAAGCTTGGTGACAAAGTTCTGTGACTGAGGAGTTTAGAAAATACCAATAATTTTGAAAGAAAAATGGGTGGAGTCCATCTGGACCAGGAGATTTAAAAGGTTTGGAGGAAAATATAGCATTTTTATTTCTGAGGGGGATATATTAGAATCTAAAGATGATAGGTCGATAATTTGGTGACTAGGTGGGTCAGATTTTATTGAAGTCTAGTTTGAATAGTTATGACTAGTTGACAAGACTTGTTCAAAGTAGGAGAGAGTGTGATCCATAATTTTTGATGGATCGTCTATCCACTTTCCTTCAGAATCTTTGAAAAAAACAATCTTGTTTTTCCTTCTATTGTTAGTGGCACTTATGTGGAAGAATTTAGTTTTTAATCACCTTCATTTAGCCAATTAATTCTAGATCTAATTTTCCAATAATCCTCTTCCATCTTAAGGAGGTTGTTATAGTCAATTTTAAGGGAGATTTCCAATTGATTTAGGAAGGTGCTAGTGCCATATGAAGTAAATTTTTGATACCATTTAATATAGCTAGTATTTTTTTTCTTTTTTTTTAAAGAGGTCACCATAGGTATCATTTTTCCAGTCAATAATGCGATTTTTAAAATTTTTTTGAAGCATCAACAAATCTCTTGTTAAGCCAACAGTCTCTAACTATGTTCCCAAATTCTGGGTGCCCACTCCAGTAGGTTTCTAGTCTAAAAGGCTTAGGGAGTAAATTATAGGGTTTGGATATTAATTCCAGAAGCACTGGATTGTGGTCAGAGTGAGTTTTAGGAAAGTGTATTACAGAAGCCTTAGGAAAGAGGTCCACCCATTTTTTATTTGCGAGTAATTTGTCTAATCTTTTCATAATACGGTCACTACTAAATTTTTGGTGGTTTGACCAAGTATATTTACAGCCCTTAAATCCTGTCACGACCCAAATCGATGGGCCGCGACGGGTGCCCGAGTCCTACCTGTCGAACACCCCTAAGCATGCGTCTAAGATATAAACCTGAATGGCGTCTGTTGAATTACGAGAATAACATACATGAAGGAAACCTGCCAAAAAGGCATATGTACATATACATGCGGAATACAGTGGACGAGCCGGCAAGGCTATAGCAACTATATACCCAAAACTGAAAGCCGACAAGGCCACATGCTATCCAACTATACATAACTGTCTACACACCTCTAATAGAAATACAACTGTACAAAGACGGGCCTGAGCCACTTCATACCCATATGTATATACAAGCATATCGTACCAAAATCAAAAGTAGCTCCAGATCAAGTGGAGCACGCCAACTCTCGCTGATCAAGGATCCTAAGAAGGGGGACCGTCGGCTTGTCTACCTGCACATGCGGGCATGAAAAGCGGGCCCTGGAAAATAAAGCGTCAGTACGAATAATGTACTGAGTATGTAAGGCATGAAAATCAGTACACAAAAGACATAGATGAAACATGGAATAAAGAGATCCATCTATAAATCTGAATAACTTTGTAAATTCTGAAAACATTTATAATGTCATGCACGTGCGTATAAATGTCGTGTCATGCATAGGTATAGATGTACATTATATCATCAAGCCTCTTAGGGCATTCCATCATATCATCTCGGCCACTGTGGGCAAAATCATCAACATATACCAACTGATCAGGTGGTGGTTTTTTTGTTCAAAATTCTAGAATAAGGTGTCTTGACATCATTGTATTATGTTGCCACCTAGATTAACTATATTAAAGAGTCATTACTTGAAGAAAGGGTGGTTGCCACGTGGGGGGTAGGGATGGCTAGTATTATCCAGCCATAACTCATTAATTAATTAGCTAATGACCCGTTACCCGATAATTAATCAATTACCCGCATAATTAAGAATTGTCTCAAGTTACTTAAAATTCTACTTATTTTTGATACACATTATACATCATACTATCACGGTCATATGGTACCTTGTATGGTACTGGTCCATAAATATCGGTTATTATAGCTCGGACCGTATTTTATCCCAAATCGGCAACCTTCAACGAAACTTATTTAATTCGTGTACCCTTTATCCTTCATGGCATTTACTTATCGTTTGTTATAAATAGCATAAATACGTTAACCTTAAGATAACCCCATCCCCGCGTCTACGTCGATTAATTGAAGACGAAACTTTAACGTGCGAAACACGAGATGTAACAAAGCCTAAATCCATTAATTTACAATAATTTATTTTTGACCATAATTTTGCAGCTCGTCTTCTATTGATAGGGTTACCACCAAATTTTTCATTAGCTATCATTACATCATTAAAATCCCCCCTAGTAACCAAGCATCTTTGTAGTTATCAAAAATATTAGTGATGTTATCCCACACGTTGTTTCTATTAGAGATGTTAGTACTAGCATATATTGAGGAAAATAACCAAGTATGACGTATAGGGGGTACCTCGATTAGCGCATGGATCTTATTGTTTCTTTTGACAAAGTTATTGACGTTTACTAAGCTTGTATCCAAAGAACTGCCATGCCACCCGCTTGTCCCTCAGCTGGGACCTCGATCATGTCCGTGAAACCGAACTCATTCATTAAACTACCATGATTTATCATCCTGTTTCTAGCAGTGTCACCATGCAAGGATGATGAGTGGCTATTAATTCACGAAAGTTCCTTCTAAAGCCCTCATTGTTACCTCCCCTGATGTTCCATATAATGAAAGTTTTAGCATGATTCATGATTTGGGGTAGAGGGTGGTGGTGACCATTCATTTGACTCCCCTGGGGGAATAGTGGGTTCCTCCTTAGGGATGGAACCAGGATCATTGCTATTTTCCCCACAGTGGGGTCTTGGGGTGGTCGCATGTCCATTGTGCACTTGAATAGTAAAGTTGGACAGGCTAGAATAAGCCTGTTCTCCCGCATCTCCTCGAATAGAAATACTTTTACTTCGTCTAGGTTTGAGGATTCTACCAATTATTCTCCTATTAGGTTGATTTCCTCCTCCACTGGATTTCCCAAATCTTGGGGCATTTGAGGTTGTGGAACTTGTTGGTCCATTGCTCCTAGATTCACCAGAATTTGTGGTTGCATGTGGTTTAGAGGTGGATCCCAAGTCATTAAGGCTAGGTTGAGGGCAATCATCTCTTGGGGAGGAAAAAAGGATAGATCTAAACTCATGTTTTAGGGTGGATATGGATTTTGGTTGTAGTGTGGTGGTAGATTCCACTATGCACGCATAGCTTGAATCAAATTGTTGTTCATTCTCGGTGCTAGTGGTTGCATTATGTTGTTTACCCAAATGTGGTTCATGTAATTGTTCATTTCTAGGTGACCCTCGGATACTAGTTGTGCTAGGAATTGAGGGTTCTGTATTAATATGATACTTTCCTGCCCGTTGATGTTGAGCTGGAGTGATACACCCCTTCCCATTAAACCTAGCTCTATCCAAGAAGTTGGATGGTGATCCTGAGGAAGGGGGGTTGTACATATATTATAGGAAGGTTTGGTAGATGGAGAGGAAAGGGAGGAAGATTCTTCATCGCTTGTGAACATGAGTTCCTTAGGATTTGGATTAATCTGAATCTCCTCCGATGGCTTAGATGGATTCTCGGCATTATTTTGAGTTAGAAGCTGGCGATTTAAGGGGTTTAATGGAGAGTTAGGGGGAGTAATTACCTCTATTTGCATGGCATTTGAGAGGTTTAGTGTGTTAGAATTAATAGAGGGATTTGCATGTATTTGTTTAGGCACGTGTAACGAGGTTTGTGATATTTATTTTGAGGAGTAATTTTGGTTGGACGGGTGTAGGTCCGCATGCAAAGGAGTTTTGATATCTGATTGGTGATTAGTGATTAGTGTTAATGATGGGGTTAGGGGCATCATGGATATTATTAGATTATAAAAGAGTACCATCCGATTGGGTAAGGAGGTTATTAAGGGATGTTTCTTGGGTAATGTCTGTTTTGTCTTCTAGTGATGTTTGGTTGTTTTGGACATCTTTGGTATTTTGTATCCGGTTCATGCACCTAGAGTTTGTGGTTTTTTTTATTATTTTCAATAGTGGTATTACCCAAAACCATTTGCTGATAGTCTAGGTTAATGGCTGAGAAATGATTTTTTGTATCTTAGAGATTATTTTCAATGTGATTTGTGGACAATTTATGCAAGTGTTCTGATATTTGAATGTTATTAAACGGATTTTTAGTAATCTTAGGAATGTATTTTTGTTTTTGGGTTACAATGTACTTACCTGTTGTTGCATTGAATAACTTAACATTAATACCTGAGTCTTGGTTCTTTTCATCTGCTTCATTTGATTTAGTTGTTTTGAATTTCCAGCTTCTTGTAAATGGTACTGTATGCCACCCTTCCTCTTGTGCTACTTTCGATTTTGATTTGTTTGTTGCTATGTGGTCCACTGGAGTGGAGATCTGTTCATTTATTGGTGATCTTATATAGATACATGAGGTGATTTTATGGCCTAGCCTACCACATATTTTACAAAGAAAGTTGTCTGCTTCGTATTGAATTTGTTGTTTATATGTACCTATGTAAATAAATTTCTTCATTGGTTCTTCCATTGGTAGTGCGATACATAGTCTAGCATATCTTCCTCTCAAGGATGAGGACGTGCAAGCATCTACCTGCAATAGCCTTCCTATGGCTCCTCTTATTTTTTGGAGCATTTTGCCGTCATAGAATTCAATTGGTAATTGAGGGAGTCTAACCCATACCGCTGAATAGACTTGTCTTGCTTCTGTTGCAACAAAATTTGGTTGCCACCGCTGTATTGATAGAAAATATCCATAGATGATTCATGGACCTTTTTGTAGAATTAAATTCATATTTTCTTCCTTTTGTAATTTGACTTAGTTGTTGTAAATTTCCAGCTTCTTGTAAATGATGTTGTATGCCACCCTTCCTCTTGTGCTACTTTCGATTTTGATTTGTTTGTTGCTATGTGGTCCACTGGAGTGGAGATCTGTTCATTTGTTGGTGATCTTATATAGATACTTAAGGTGGTTTTATGGTCTAGCCTACCACATATTTTACAAAGGAAGTGGTCTGCTTCGTATTGAATTTGTTGTTTATGTGTATCTATGTAAATAAATTTCTTCACTGGTTCTTCCATTGGTAATTCGATACATAGTCTAGCATATCTTCCTCTCAAGGATGAGGACGTGCAAGCATCTGCCTTCAATAGCCTTCCTATGGCTCCTCCTATTTTTTGGAGCATTTTGCCGCCGTAAAATTCAGTTGGTAATTGAGGGAGTCTACCCATACCACTGAATAGACTTGTCTTGCTTCCGTTGCAACAAAATTTGGTTGCCACCACTATATTGATAGAAAATATCCATAGATGAACTATGGACCTTTTTATAGAATTAAATTCATATTTTCTTCCTTTTATAATTTGACAATGAAGTAGTCATTGCCCAAATCAATGAGAGGAATGTTTTCACTGATTTTTCATGACTCTTGAATTTTTTGTTTCAATATCGGTGAAGGATTCTTTTGCCTTGTAGTTTTATTATTAGGGAATATTTCCATAGATGATAAATTCTTTGTTTGTCTTCCATGGTTACGGGGACGGTGATAGAAAGATTTCCATTGTCCTCGGTCGGATGAAACTCTGACTCACGTTCTTGAATATCCATTGGGAGTGTGAGGGTGGATGATGGGTCTGTGCTGATATTAATTGTTTCATCCTTTCCCATGAGCTTTTCTTTGAACGTTTGGGGGATTATGGCACTTGGGTTGGATGAATTTTTGTCACCAACTGTTTGAGTAGGTAATGTATTATCCGACGGTTTTTGGGGGATTTGTGCAGTATCTAGGTTAGTGGTGATTGAATTCATGGGGATTGAAGGATTGTTTTAGCAAAAAAAAAATGTTAAGTGGAGAATTTAACAATTGGTACTGTCTGGGTAAATTATTTTCACATATATATTTATAGTGAAATAGTTTGTAAAAAGAATCCGAAGAAACATGCATATGTTTTAAACGTTACATCTTCACCCCCAGACCCCAATGCACTGGGTTGTCGTTGTTTGTCATCTTCGCACCGTCAAACAAGGATGCATAATCAATGAGTTCTTATCATTGGGTCCCAACAACACACTATATGTCCTACAACAACCCAGTTAAAGGAATACTTCTTTATCAAAGAACTGCAACCAAGGAAATTCGAGGAGATTTGCTAACCCAAGCTCCTAAAAATATTCAAAACAAAGCAAAGGATCTACTACAAAAATAATAGAAATATAAGTCAAAAAGGTAAACTTATCGAGTAATACTAACAAAATTTACAAACAACTAGAAGAAAAGTAAAATAATTAACTTAAAAATTTAGATACTATTCAAACGTTCTAAATATCTAAATAATAATTACGACGTGATTGATATGAAGGAAAATATTTTCATAACAAAAGGATTCTCGGAAAATATTATTTTACAACAACAACAACAACAACATCAAACTCAGTATGATCCCAACAGGTGGGGTCTGTGGAGGGTAGTCTGTACACAGACCTTACCCCTACCTAATGCAGGTAGAGAGGCTGTTTCCAATAGACCCTCGACTCAGGAAGGGTAAGAAGAAGGGGAAAACAAGGAAGGAAGAAAGAAGGAAGCGAAAAGAAAAAGGGAGAGATAAGTGATAAGTAATACCAAATAATAACAACAGGGAATACAATACCTAAGACGAACAAAACCACATAATCTAAGAATATGAAGGGACATGCATGCTACTAAGACAATCGATGAACAACTAAAAACTACCCACTAACCTTCTACCTTAATCGAAAAATAATATTTTAGTGTATAGATATATGGGAACTGTACGCGAGCACATAAGTACCCGCACTATACGCACTATCAGATGCAAGAAAACATATAATAGTCGGGCCAACAAGAGCAATTGCCTTTAAGCCGTGATAAAATACAGTTTTAAGTTCATGGAAAAATGGACACTAATGTTGTGATAAAATATGAGATTATTAATTTCATATTTGGTTGGATTTTGCGTCAAAAAGCGATTCTGGAGCCAATTATAACTTTACTATTATTTTTATATCACATTCATGTGAAATAATAACCACAACATCTGTCTTAATTCAAAGTTGTTTAAGAATACCATAATTAAAATTGAAAATAAAAGTTCCATTTCTGTAGCTCTTCTATAAAAGCGGGCCTTTCTCGGGTCTTATTCTTTTTTATTTTAAGACTATTTCGGGTTCTACCAATCTTGTTGCATCCAGTTTGAGGTCCTTTAAACTATCCAAATTTGTCTATTATAAATTCAAATATATATATATATATATATATATATATATATATATATATATATATATATATATTATAATCCGTGTAGCTTTTTCTTTTTTAATTTGATGAATCTATCTATCCAAGAATACATCTACTAAATAATCCGATTATTATTTATTTATGGGACAAAGGCCATTATTACCCCTGTACTATTGTCATTTAAGCACGTTTCTCCCTCGTTATACTATACGTTCAATCTCCACCCTACCGTTAACAAAGTTTATGCAATTACCCCTAATCCTAACGCCTCGTCGATGTGGCAGCTGACCCCCTCTCTTTTTTCCAAGTCAGCTGCCAGATCAGCTGCCAACTCAGACTTCCACTAACTTTTAATCCCCAAACCCAACGACCAAATCAAATTGACCAAATCAGATAGTCCTTAAATTTATCTTGTGTTATTTTTTATTTTTAAGATAAAGGGAATTTTGTGGGTCCCACTTAATTTTAAACTTTTTAACTCTTTCTTTTTCTTCTCCCTTTCTCCTCTGTTTCCAGCGTTATCATCTTTTCCGTCGAATTCAAAATTCAACCAATCAACTTTGATTTCTATAGCAAATTCATATCCTTTTGTTTTTATCCTGTCTATAAAGAGTGGGGCTTCACACCAAGATTTTGATTGATGTTGTTCCCATGAAAAGTACAAGATCGTAATAGTAGGATTGAATAATACCGGAAACCTCCATTACCACCCATGACAGACCCATGAAGATTTTGGGGTTGGTAGGAGAAATTTCTGCCACAAACAAAGGTTAAGATAAAGAAAATTCAACGATAATCTTTTGGCCAAATCTGAGAGTGCTTCTTCACCGGCGGGCATTTTTCCGGCAAGACCACCAAAGATGGAAAAAGTTACTGGCCTGTCAATATATACGCACTGCTTTGAAAAGTCAACAGGCAATATTGTTCAATGTTGACAGTTTCAACTATTAACAATTTAGTTTATTGTCTCCCCTCATCGCATCTTTTCGGCATGCCCGCCGGAGAAGAAGAAGAAGAAGATTAATGGCCTATCACCTTTGGGATTAATCGTAATTAGTAGTCCTGGCATTTTCTACCCATTCAGAAAAAACTCACTCTTTTTCTAATTTCATTATCATGAACTTAAACAATCCTTATGGGTTTCGAAAGCTTTCAGCTTGGTAGGCTATGGCGTTAGAGAAGCATAAGAAATAATGTTGAAAAAAGAAGAAAGAGAAAAGTAAAAGAAAAAAGGAAAAAGGAATTAAAATAATTTATTGGATAGTGAATTTACAAAAATGCTGACATGTATTATTACGTGGCAATTTATTTGAGGGTCCTGGGTGCCACAGTGTCAAAACGTTAGGGTTAGGGGTATTTTTGCTTACTTTATTAACGATAGAGTGGGAATTGAACGTATAGTATAACAGGGAGAAACGTGCTTAAATGCCGATAGTACTGGGGCAATAATGGCCTTTTTCCCTTTATTTATTTTTGCAAATTTTTGACGGAGAGCACAGTTAAACGGTTGATTTTTCTTTTTCAAAAAATGACACTCGCTGTCTTACTTCATCTCCTTTCTCGCTCGCCGGTCCAACGCGTCTTTCAATCCGCCCGTTCTAAACCCATAGTTAACCATTTTCACTGAACCGGCCAAACACTCCAACAACCACCAGTACCCGCCGGAAAAGATCCGTCATTATCATCTGAAATTGGGAAGGCAGACACTTAGAGAGATAGCGCGATTCAGTTCCTTGCAGCACCAAACAGCACAAAATACATGTATTTATAATCAGATCCATTTCTTAGTTGCTTGCATTTTCATAAAGTATTGGAAAAAATGCTGCGCCTAAGGGCATTTCGTCCGACAAATGATAAGATCGTGAAGATTCATATGCATCCGACGCACCCTTGGCTCGTCACCGCTGATGCATCCGATCACGTCTCCGTTTGGAATTGGGAGCACCGCCAGGTTTGTCTTCTCGTGAAAAGTTTTTGGTATTAAGCTTTCTGTTTGTTGGATTAACAAATAATAGCAAATTGTGTTGCTAGATTATTTATGAACTGAAACCTGGTGGTGTTGATGAGCGGCGTTTGGTTGGTGCTAAACTGGAGAAGCTTGCCGAGGGTGAATCAGGTAGGTCTTCGTGCTTATTAATTTATGCTAATTATTATTAAATTGGCACTTCAGTAACATTAGCAACATCTATTACTATGCCTCAGTCGCAGACTACTGGGAGTCGGGTATATGTATCATCTTAAATTGACTAATTTAGGTAGAATTTAGATTGATGTCAATGTTGTATGCAGAGCCTAGAGGGAAACCTACAGAAGCCATACGAGGTGGGAGGTAATTGATTCTTACCTTGGACTTCCATTTTCTTTCAGTTTCTTTAGTGTCTTCGTTGAATCTTAGTATGCCATTCTGGTGCATGGTTCAAGTGTAAAGCAGGTTAGCTTTTATGATGATGATATACGCTTTTGGCAACTCTGGCGGAATCAGTCTGCTGCTGCCGAGTCCCCAGCAGCTGCCGGTCATGTCACTTCAACTTTTACTTCTCCTGCTGCATCAACCAAAGGGCGCCATTTTCTTGTGATTTGTTGTGAGAACAAAGCTATCTTCTTAGACTTGGTGACAATGCGTGGCCGCGATGTACCAAAGCAGGAGCTTGACAACAAATCACTTCTATGGCAAGTCTTAAATCCGTCAATATCTTTTTTGTGTTATCTAGTTTTTTGGATTTTTTTTGTTCTTAACGAATTAAATCTTTTTGAATCTGCCTAAAAGCTAAACTATCTTGCTGCACTATTTTTTAAGACTACCATTTCCCTTGGAAATTAAGTTTTCTATGCCACTATTTGATAGATCAGCATTGCCAACTACCAGCCAAGTTAGAGCATCTCATGTTTGTCCCACTTAATCAACACTTCACTAAGTTTGCTTGCTATTTCTGACTGCTTTTACTCATTACAACAACCACTCCTCATTCCTTGCTCTCCGGTATACTCCTTTTTTAGTCTGGAAAAAGTAGATTTTTGGGACCAGCATCCAGACGATGCAAAAGCAATACAAAAACAGAGGGATCCTGTACACTCCTTTCACTCCTATCTAAAATTCAAGCGGCTTACAAAATCCAAAAACATTAGAGCATTATTTACATTACAATGGTTACACCAAGCAAAAGGATTCAATAAGCATACATGAATTGGAGTTGAGACTCCATCAAAAGATTGAAAACACCTCAGGTTCCTCTCCGTCCTAAGGCTCCAATGCAACAAGATGGAACCACTTGCCATGTATTTCTGATGGATTTCCCAATTTTCCCCAGCTAATAAATGCTTCCTTCAGCCTCATTGGTACTAACCATTGTACTCCCAAAATGCAGAAAAACGTGTCTCACATGTTCTTTGTTACAGGACAATGCAAAAACAGATGATCTATGTTCTCATTCTTTGTCAAGCATAAGTAGCACCTGTTTCAGATTTCTATGCCTCTTTTTGTTAAATTGTCTTGAGTTAAATAAACCCCCAAATTGCCAACCAGCTAGAGATGCCACTTTTCGTTCCTCACCACTAGACTTTATACATTGAAGTGAGGAAAAGTCTCAACAACAGTTGGGAAACCGAAAGTGAGAAAAACTACTATGTTTAACAAGATCTAAGTTGAATTAGACAGATATGTCTTCAACACTTCTTTTTGTTTAGGCTAAATGGGATTACGAAATCATGAGTTGGAAAGAACCTTTCGAGATGACAATGGAGATAACTAAATCATAAATCAATGACTTATCACACAATCACAGTGCAACCAGAGGGGGGTGAACATGATGTAAACTGGGTTTTAATGGGGTGTATTGACTTGGTACAAGGAAAGACGAAAAATTCTATAGGAAGAGCCGTCTGCGTAAAGAGGGCTTTGGGATTGTTCATGGGTGATTGGTAGAGATTTTTGAATGCTAAATTTACCAAATTCATAAAAGAGTTTGTGGAGATGACATCAGACCTGTCTTTAGTTGATTTGCCTCTTCATGGGGCCAATTTACTTGGTTTAGAGACAATTCTGGCAATAGAGCTTCAAGAATTGAGTCAATAACGATGACTGGGACGAAACATTCAAGTACATGAAACAGAGAGTTCTTGCCAGAACCATCTCAGATCATTGCCCAATTTTGTTGAAATGCGGAGTGGGATAAATCGAGAATGACTTCAAATTTTATAATATGTAGTTGGATGTCAAGGGTTCATTGAATTGGTTGAAAATGGTGGAATTCCTACCAGTTGAATGACAGACCAGATGTTAGAATTGCTAAGAAGCCAAGATTGCTAAAAAAGGATGACTAATTATATAAATAATAGAGTTTGTTGGTTTTTGGTTTGAGCTAAAATGGAGTCTTCTTTTTCATACTGGTGTTTGGTCTTCTTGCTTACAAAAGTTGTTTTCTGGGTCATGGAAAGTTGAAAGACCATATCTGATTATCTTAATTTGCTTGTTCTTTTGAATCGCTTGCAGTATGGTATTCCTCTCTAAAACAACTGCTGCTGATGGCCCTCTTGTGGCTTTTGGAGGGTCAGATGGTGTAATTAGAGTTCTTTCAATGATAACATGGAAGGTCTCATTTTAGGATATTTGGTATTTCAAGTCTTTTTGATATTGTTCCATTCATTGTCAAAATGAGTAGATGAATAAGACTCCTTCTGCAGCTTGCACGAAGATACACAGGAGGTCATAAGGGAGCAATTTCTTGTTTGATGAGTTTCATGGCTGCTTCTGGCGAGGTACTTGTTATGCTTCCAGTGGATGCTTAGATCCTTTTTATCACCTTACACTATGTAGTGGACTTGAAATTTTGATCCATAACCTAGTATCTCCGTTTATAATTCTAGAGATAGATTGTGTTTGAAAAATCGCTCCTTGATTATACTTGGCTAAGGCGATGAACATGACTTGGTTAAAGTTGAAAAAAAGAGTATTTGAATTTGAAGTTGAAAAAAAGTTGAAGTTTGTGAGTTGAAACTTAAAATACTCTCGAACGTGTTTTTCAAACTTAAAATTCTCTATTTCAAGTTTGAAGTTGATATAATGGACCAGATTGTTAAAAAAAACACTTATTTCAAATATTTGAAATAATATCTAAGCAGCAAATTTTGGTTAAGCTGGTTTCCTTTTTTGATGTGCTTGACATTTTCCTCTTCTCTCTTCTTGAAGAAGATGAGAAGTGTTTTTCGAGAAAGAGATGGTACCATATTATGCCAAGATATGGTGCATCTCTGCAGCTTTCGTATAAGTTAAACCTGCAATTTGTTTGCAATTGATCTTCTATGTGCAGAGGAATCAGCCAGTAAAGATTGTGAATCACATCAACAATAAAAAAAAAAGATTGTGAATCACTTCTCTTTTAGACTTTGAAGGCTTGTTAGAGCCAAAATAATAATAGATTGATTGTGAAAAGTATGTTTTCCAGTTTTTATGATAAAATACAGAGAGCTTAAAGAGGATTTTCAACCTACAATGTAGCTGTACTTCAACTTAAAGAATGGTGTCCTCTCTCTAACACCTTAAACTTTCTTTTTTGATAAGGAACAACTTAAACTTTAGATTTGGTGGTTCACGCAATTCAATAGAAGGTGAACTTAGGTTCTTCTGAAGTATTTCTTGTCTTAGTAATTCATTTACTGTCAGATTGAAAAATCTCAAATGAAGCATATAATTTGTTAGGACAATGTCGGTTTCTCTGTTAGAGAGAAGTAAGGGGAAAAAGGGAAACATCTATCTGAGGTTTTTCGCTTGCGTGGTTGTATACCTAGTTCACTTTGTAGTTATACATTATTAAATGAAACTGGATTACAGAAGTATATATGCTTGTTGTCCATCCATTCCCCATCTGAATGTCCCTTGTGTTTCCCTCTCAATATATAAACTGAGAAAAAGAAACTGAAGTTCCGTAAAGAAAATGAATTGTTGTAATGAAGAACATGGACATTTTACTCTATGAGATTTTTTACTTTAAACAGAACTGCTGTAAGTGTCAATTATGTGTTCTCATATAATTTACGTAAGAAAATTGACTAGGTTCACCTGGCGGAAACTGTTATACTTTTAATATTTTTTCTGTTTGATATCTCATTGCCATTTTCTTTGCTATCATGTGTATGCAGTCTCTTTTAGTTTCTGGTGGTAATGATGGATTGCTTGTACTTTGGAGTGCAGACAACGCTCTTGATTCGAGAGAGCTTGTTCCTAAGCTCAGCTTAAAAGTATCTTCTTATTCCTTCAGTTTTATCTCCTTTTAAATTTCTATTGCAACTTAATTTCACACTAATAAGATTTTCATTTGCCGTTGCTAAAAGCAAAAATGAGAACGATTAAGCCCATGGAATGCATCTGGAAAATCACTGATAGATGAAATTTGATAGAACTGCAAGTCCTTACCTGCTTCTATCAAATCCTTGAAGCTTTTCTTCACCTTCCAATGTTATATTTTATAGGCTCATGATGGCGGGGTTGTTGCTATAGAGCTCTCTAGAATGATTGGTAATGCACCACAGCTCATTACTATTGGTGCTGATAAAACATTAGCAATCTGGGACACTGTCTCCTTTAAGGTATTGGTGCAAGATCTCTTTGATTTGTAGCTTTACTACGTGGGGATAAATTATGATAATAATAATTTCAACCCAATTGTAGGAACTGCGTCGAATAAAACCTGTTCCAAAACTAGCTTGTCACAGTGTAGCGTCGTGGTGCCATCCACGGGCTCCCAACCTCGATATCTTGACCTGTGTCAAAGATTCCCATATATGGTAGGCGTACTTCACATGCCTCCCTTGGAACATTATTAACACTGCTTAAAGTTTTCCCTCTTCGGACAGAACATGATTTTCTGTTGCAACTTTGCAGGGCAATCGAGCATCCTACCTATTCTGCTCTTACAAGGCCATTGTGTGAACTTTCTGCACTAGTTCCTCCACAATTGCTTGCCTCTCACAAGAAGCTGAAGGTGAAACTACTTTAGATAAATAACGTTTTTTATTTTAATGTTCTCCTTGCTGTATATCTTGTCTTTCAAATTCGACCTATTTTTCCTTATGCAACTTCTTAGGTTTAGGAAGATTGATTATTTGAAATGTTAAATCTACATTATGATGTCTGGAAAAATGAATAACCAATAAGAGTTTAGTGTTTAAGACGAGCAAAGCCTTCGTGTATCAAGTCTGGCAATTGCAATGGGAAAGTAATTTTTATAGTAGTTTCCGTTTTGTAAGAAGAATTTCCACTAGTTTCTTCTGCTAGATAATTTTAAGGATTGTTTACGCACTCTATCATATCGTATAGGGTTAAAATTCTACATTAAGAGGCATCTAGTTATTTGACTTTTTGAAGATGAATTGACTACATCTTTTTCATGTTTTCTCTCTGGTCTTTTAGGTTTATTCTATGGTTGCACACCCTTTACAGCCACACCTTGTAGCCACTGGAACCAATATTGGCATTATTCTGTGTGAATTTGATCAGAAGTCTCTTCCTCCTGTAGCAGCACTGCCAACACCAACAGGAAGTCGTGAACATACTGCTGTCTATGTAGTTGAACGAGAATTGAAGCTGTTGCAATTTCAGTTATCCAGCACCACTCCTCCAGCACTCGGAAGTAATGGCTCTTTGAGTGACACAGGACGGTTCAGAGGAGAGATACCTGAACAACTCTATGTCAAACAAACCAAAAAGCATATTACTACTCCAGCTCCACATGATTCATACTCAGTTCTTTCTGTCAGCAGTTCTGGGAAGTAAGTGGTTCACAGATGCTAGTGATACTCAATCCCCATATCAGGCTTAGTGTAGCAGGCGGCATTTAGTATCTTCAACATTGTCATGATTTGTCTTATTGCCTCATATTGTTAAAAGCCTCATCCATTATCTCTATATGCCTTTTTTAGGTTGTACCGGACAGTTTTACAAGGTTTGAACTGTAATGTTTTGCAGGTATCTAGCAATCGTATGGCCTGATATTCCTTACTTCTCTATCTACAAGGTCAGCGATTGGTCAGTCGTTGATTCTGGAAGCGCAAGGCTGTTGGCTTGGGATACTTGTCGAGATAGGTTTGCTTTGTTGGAATCTGCACTCCCTCCTAGAATTCCCATTATTCCAAAAGGTTCATCTAGAAAAGCGAAGGAAGCTGCTGCAGCTGCAGCACAGGCAGCAGCAGCTGCTGCTTCTGCTGCTTCTTCTGCTACTGTTCAAGTTCGTATATTGCTGGATGACGGGACATCAAATGTATTAATGAAGTCAGTGGGAAGCCGAAGTGAACCAGTTATTGGCTTGCATGGAGGGGCATTACTTGGTGTGGCCTATCGAACTTCTCGAAGAGTTAGCCCTGCTGCTGCTACAGCAATCTCAACAATTCAATCTATGCCGTTATCGGGCTTTGGAAGTAGTTCTGTGTCTTCATTTAGCACTATGGAAGACAGTTCTCAAAAATCTGCAGCTGAATCAGCACCGCAGAACTTCCAATTATACAGCTGGGAAACATTTCAACCAGTGGGTGGTCTTCTTCCTCAACCAGATTGGACGGCGTGGGATCAAACAGTTGAGTATTGTGCTTTTGCTTATCCACAGCACATTGTCATATGTTCCTTGCGTCCACAGTTTAGATACTTGGGGGATGTGGCAATTCCTTATGCCACTGGGGCAGTTTGGCAGCGAAGGCAGTTATTTGTTGCTACACCAACTACCGTTGAGTGTGTTTTTGTGGATGCTGGGGTTGCGCCTATTGACATAGAAACAAAACGAAGAAAAGAGGAAATGAAACTTAAAGAGGCACAGGCAAGAGCTGTTGCTGAACATGGAGAATTGGCATTGATAGCAGTCGACAATCCACAAACAAATCCACAAGAGAGGATAGCATTGAGACCCCCAATGCTACAAGTTGTGCGGTTGGCTTCTTTTCAGCATGCACCCTCTATTCCTCCATTTCTGTCATTGCCTAGACAGTCAAGAGTTGATGGTGATGCATCGAGTGTGCTCAAGGAGATGGAAGCTCGTAAAACTAATGAGGTGGCAGTTGGCGGTGGTGGGGTTGCAGTAGCTGTCACTCGTTTTCCCGCAGAGCAAACACGACCAGTTGGACCTCTTCTAATTGTAGGTGTTCGAGATGGTGTTCTTTGGCTAATTGATCGATATATGTGCGCTCATGCAATATCCCTCAGCCATCCTGGTATCCGTTGCCGATGTTTGGCAGCTTATGGAGATGCTGTTAGTGCAGTAAAATGGGCCAGTCGACTTGGCCGAGAACATCATGATGATCTAGCGCAATTTATGCTTGGGATGGGTTATGCTACTGAAGCACTTCATTTACCTGGAATATCCAAGAGGTTGGAGTTTGATCTGGCCCTGCAGAGCAATGATTTGAAAAGAGCACTTCAGTGCCTTCTAATAATGAGCAACAGCAGAGATATTGGGCAAGAAACTCTTGGATTGGATCTGAACGATCTTATGAGCATGACAAAGAAGAAGGAAAATGTTGTTGAAGCTGTTCAAGGAGTTGTTAAATTTGCCAAGGAGTTTATGGATCTCATTGATGCTGCAGATGCTACAGCACAAGCTGATATTGCTCGTGAAGCTCTTAAAAGACTAGCAGCTGCTGGTTCCATAAAGGGAGCTCTACGAGGTCAGGAATTAAGAGGTGTTGCTTTACGGCTTGCAAATCATGGGGAATTAACACGACTCAGTGTATGTCACTTGCTTTCTTTCCGCTTTTGTTTCCAACTGGTTTTGCTGACACAACTTGGAGTATGTTACCTGCTTCTTTTCTGCTTTAGTTTCAGATCCTCATATACGTAGAATTTTACTCACTGGCTCTTGGCTGCCTTTATACCTTTGCCATTGATAATAAACTTCCCCAAGTCTGGATTGACCATCTATGTTATCAGATTTAAATTGATTTGACCTTCGGATTAACCATTGATTTACATTTCTACATTATATTCTTTTCCCATGTTTCTGGGTCTAAATGAATAACGGAAGTAGTCAAACTCTTAAGGATACATTCAGTTTTTTTTGCTTCTAGTATATTTTGTCATCCCCCTCCCCTTTACTCGACTCTACTAACATGATAAGGGTTTTTTGTGAAATTTGAGATCGGTCGAATCAGCTGCATGTCAGGATTCAGAATAACTGATAAATCTTTTGCAGAACTTGGTAAACAATTTGATATCAGTTGGTGCGGGACGGGAGGCTGCATTTGCAGCTGCACTTTTGGGAGACAATGCACTTATGGAGAAAGCATGGCAGGAAACTGGGATGCTTGCTGAGGCTGTACTGCATGCACATGTAAAATTTCATTCTCTAAATGTTGGATTTCAGTCTATTGATTTAGTAGTTATTAATGGTCTCATTATTTTCAGGCTCATGGGCGACCTTCATTGAGAACCTTGGTCCAGGCATGGAACAAAACGTTGCAGAAGGAGATGGAACACACTCCATCAACGAAAACTGATGCAGCAGCTGCATTTCTGGCCTCTCTTGAGGGACCTAAGCTCACAAGTTTGGCAGATGCTGCAAAGAAGCCACCAATTGAAATACTACCACCCGGTATGGCATCTCTATATGGTCCTAATCCCGGTCAAGCCAAACCTCTTTTGGGGAAACAGGGCCTTCCACAACCTGGCAAACCACTACTTTTAGAAGGATCTAAAACGACAGCACCAATTGCTTCTGTTCCTGCTGGAAGTGATACAACTGCAACATCAGAATCAGGTGTTCCTCCTAAATCAGAAAATGGGGCTTCAACTACACTGGAATCAAGTAATCCACCTGTGGCGGACTCTGGTGCTGCACCTGCGTCAGTCTCTGGTGCTGCACCTGCGTCAGTCTCTGGTGCTGCACCTGCGACAGAAACTGGTGCTACACCTGCGTCAGAAACTGGTGCGGCACCTGCGTCAGAAACTGGTGCGGCACCTGCGTCAGAAACTGGTGCGGCACCTGCTCCAGAAACTGGTGCCGCTTCTACAGAATCAAGTACAACTCGAGCATCAAACTCAGATGCTTCTGTTGCAGCTGAATCAGTTGTTCCTGCTGCACCAGCATTGAATGAAAAACCTTCAGACAATCAGGCCTTGGTCTTATCAACGTCAGCTGCTGTAGAACCAACCACAACAGGTGAAATTGTTCCATCGACTTCAGCCACGGGTCAACCTCCTGCACCAGATAATAAGAAACCAAGTGTTCCTGGTGAACTTTTGATGATTGATTTTTCTTGACGTGCTCTTGTATTCTCACCTCTCCTCATGCAGATTCTCCACGTATGAGCGGTACAGTTCCTTGCATTACATTTCTTATAATTGTGGAATAGAATCTCTTTACTCTTTCTATTCTTTTAACGCACTACGCATGCTGCAGCCCGAAGCTGCGTGTTCATTGATAGGAATGTTACCTTAGGTGTTAGATCGGCTTTGTTGTAAATTTGTTTGTCCCGTCCGTTCCTTATTCTTTGATTTGGTGAAATTTTGCCATTCACATTATTTTGTGCTCGTCTTCCTTGATTTTATAACCCTTTTATAAAAAAAAAAAAATTGACTATACCCCTAGTTAATTTTTGCTCCGCCTTTCTTTTTTCTTTTTCCTGTTTCTTTTCATGGATGGAATTAATTTTGATTCGGTTCAAATTCTTAGGGGTAAACATGCTTGTGAGTTGTGACGCTTCGTATTGGGGCTTAACATGCTTCTTTAATCACTCTCTATTTCGTGGTATTCAATGTGATCTCACGGCTTCGAATGTATCACTCATCAGTTTCCTTCTGCATGTGGTTTGTGATTCAAACCAGTCAGATAATATAAAAAAATCCCATTTCATGCTTGATATACAAAAAAAAAATGAAAAGGAAATATGTTGGTGAGACCTCGTCAAAAATTCGTAAATCAGTTGGAGAAGTTTCTACTTAGGTTCGGAACTAATCAACATTTTGGCCTTTTATCAAGTTTGACCAGTAGTTGTACCAAAAAGAAGCAGTAGGGCGAAGTTTCAAAATGGCCTTTGGCGTTCAATTCACATGGTATTTCTGAGTTCCAAGTCCAACTTCCAACTAACATTGCACTAATTGTTATTTCCTGCGCATATATTTTAAGTACACATGAGAATAGACGTCAAACGCTGAATACTTGAACGCCAATAAGACTTTAATTTGAAGTTTGAACCAAACAATCAATTTGCACTAATTTAAGGTATTAATTTGTCCATGCGGGCTATTTTTTCTTTTTGCTTGTAACTACTTTAAATAAAGTTATATTGATAACAGTAATCTTATTTTTCTTATTGAAGTAATTCAAATATCGTAGAATCAATCTCTCAATTGTAAAGTTATTAAATTTTAATCATTTGTTTCTATATTATAGTCTAACAATGTTGCGGATTATCTGCCTGCTGTTATGTTTCATTGACATAGGGAATCAAATCTTTATTTCTATACACCAAAAAGAGAAAAGAATCATCCATTTCTATGGGAATGTAATATAGAGTGGTCTCTAATTCCCCCCACTTTTAATTCAAAAATTGCCATACCATCTTTATAGAAATAAAAAGTTATCTCGTCATTAACGTGGAAATAGAATAAAGAGATATTCTCTTCCAAGAGAATAGGGATAGAAGACTTTAAATTAAACAAAATCCAAAATGTAGGAGGATTTTGCTTTCATGTTTGACGGAGAGGAAAGATAACAATGGAAAAGAAAAGTTATACCATCAGATAAAGCACTTGATTCTAGTCTGTCGTATCCCATTCTTTTTAAGGGGCAGAGAAAAGGATGGAATACTAATCGTATTTATTAGTAATAATTTCCAGGCAACTCCATCAATTACAACTTATACCCAGTAATTAGAAGTTGATTTTCTTCAAGAGATAAATAAATTAATGTACCTAAGGTGTAAATGTAGCCTTGCTGTTAATGAAGTGGGATGAAATTATTTGAATTTCGAATTACTATAATTTTAGCGAACTAAGTTATTTTGTACTTGTAATGATTAAATATAAATAGATATAGTCGAGATGCGTCCAATATTACTGTCATAAAAAGGCTAATGTATAGTTTTACGTCGAACGAAATTCAAATTTCAAAGAAAAATTTTGTGGTCCCTATTTCTTAAAAGATGGTGACACATATTAATAGAAGTTTCTATTTTGAAATTTTCATTTGAAAGAAAAAAAAATGGAGACAAGGGTATCAGTGTGGATTAGTTTTGCTTTAATTTTTTAACAAGTCCTTGAAAAAGAATTTGAGGAAATGTCGCATATTAATAGTAGTCGTAGAAAATTGTAAAACTTTACTGACTTATTTAATTTAGAATTATTATTTATTTCAAAAACAAAATTGTTTTTCACAAAAGATTTTTTCTAAATCTAATCGGATCCTTTAAAAAAGCGTAACTTGTTCTTCAAGAAGAAGCCAAAATAATAAATACTGACAACAAACCAAACGTGTTCCCATAACTCCAAAGTCGCTGGACTTGAATCGAACGCCATATAACACGTTGCTCCCTCTCTTTTCACCTTTAATTATTCCGTCATTTTCCTCTTTCTTCCAGAAAACAAACCCTCGTTGCGGCGGTGAAAGAATTTCTTTTTCTTTCCCCAAAAGCTCCGATGTCCAAAACCTAGCTCTTCTCCTCCGCCGTAGTCGCTGAACCGGGAGCCGAAAAATTCGGTTTTCATCTGTTCCGTTGCTATTATGCCGACTTACACAGCAATAGCCTTAGAGAATCTACTCGAACCTCGTGTTCGTAAATCCTACGGAAAGCAACAGCTAAATGACGAGAAAAAGGAAGAAGAAAAAGTGCTGGAGAATATTGAGCCACCGCCGGCGCCGGTGAATCACATATACATATCACCGGCTTTGTATATAACACCTGAGCAAGCTCCGATTCCGGAAACTTCCTCTGGCTCGCTGTCTCCTTCTCCGTATGTAGTCAACCACAAGCGACGTGGCGGTGGTGGAGAAGCCTCATTTGCGAACCGGAAACTTGAGGATAAATTGGATGAAGTTGAGCAAGTTAAGGAGAGGAATGATTTGGATTTGAAATTGGAAGAAGACGAGTTAGCTGAGGATAATTTGTTTGAGGCAGAAGATGAAGATGAGGGATTTTTGGATCCGAGATGTGATGTGTTAAGTGTTGGAAGTGTTAATAATGAGGTGAAAGGACTTGATTGCCGCAGCTTTGTTTCTGTTCAAGGCGAGTTCTTTGATGCTGATGAAGGTATAAATATATTTGCTTCTGCTTTGCAATTTACTTCTTTTTTTGTTTCTATGGTTTTTATTCAGCAAATCTATGATAATATGTCCTCTAGTTAGGTTAAGAGGTCTAATTAATTGTCACTATGCATCTGATTTTTTTTGTTAAGACCCTTGAGTTTTTTTTTAATATCTTATTGGCAGCAATTCTTGAGGCTAAGTGTGTTGCTTTTTGCGGAGTCACTTTGAGCAACTTGTCACATACAATGCTCTAGTCCATAAACAGGGTGTAAAAGAAAAGAAATGGTTTGCCCCGTTTAGATCTGACTTGTTGAGTAGAATAGCTCGACCCCCCCTCCCCTCCTTCCTTTTTTTTTAGACTGATTTTTATTGCAGAATCAAAGTTCTGTAGAAATGAGAACATTTCACAAAGGGTGCATGTGGCACGTAGAGGATAAAATAAAATGAGGTTTTCATACATGGTTTGGCCATTTCCTTTGTAGGCCTGCATATGCACCTTTTCCAGGTGTGGCAATATATTTAAAGTGATGAAAGTTTATGAGGTAGACCTAAGCTGACACGGAGAGAAATTGTCTCCATAGACTTGAATTCTAAAATTATAGGTAAGAGCAGAATAAGATTGAAGGAAAGAATAGATATAGGCGAAACCAATTAGTTGGCTTCAAGGTTTAGTTGTTGTTCATACTCTTAGATTAGGCTTGATTTATGTCCGGAGTCGTTCATTTTGATTTGAGACTTGTACGCCGTGTAGGTATAATCGTTATATTAGAGAAGTTCGTTTGCCAGAACCCCTAATGTGACTTAATAGTCAGATTGGAATCAGGATACTTTATAATTAAAAAAATATCAGATTGGAACTAGAATGAGAATAGAGAGGGATGGATCGATTACAACTACTTTCAAATTAAGGTATATTTGATTAATTGTTGTCGTAGAAGCATAGAAGTAAATGTTGTCCAATTTTTGGACTAGGGATTTCTACTAGGAGAAACAATACCTGTTAAAAAAAAGTTGTATGCAAGAAATTCTTATGATTTTGGCTTAATGTAGTAATGTTTATGAATACATACTCGAATGTAAGGTGACGAGTGACGACAGGATATTCTATTTTGATGGTTGCTCAGACAAAACCTGTCATGTTTCCTCGATAATTCCTGTAGTACAGTGATGAATGTAATTGTTCTTTTATGATAGCTGTCAGACAAAAGAAGTCATGTTTCCTACTTCCTAGGTTATTCCTACAGTATTATGCTTGATTGTAATTGTTCTGTCATGGTAGCTGTCAGATAGAAGAAGTTGTGTTTCCTAGGTTATTCCTATAGTACTATGCTGATTGTAATTTCTTTATATGGTATCTCAGATTTCTCCTCGGAAGGGTCAGCGCTGAACTCATACGGCCCTAACATTGAATTGGAACTGCGTGCCACAAGGCTCAAACTCCTTGAGGAAATTGACAGGAGAAAAACTGCAGAGGATTCTCTTAATATGATGCAATGTCAGTGGCAGAGCATCAGTAACGTTCTATCTCAGGCAGGGTTAACACTTCCATCACCTTCGGATGTCATTGGTGGTATGCAGCCTGATAATCTTTCAATTGAGCAGCTCTCTCAGGAAGTAACTGTCACAAGATTTGTTGCTGAAGCAATAGCAAAAGGTCAAGCTCGTGCAGAAGCTGAACTAGCTGCAGAGGCAATACTTGAATCAAAAAACCAGGAGATTTCGAGGTTGAGAGACAGACTCCGATACTACGAGGCTGTAAATCATGAGATGTCCCAGAGAAATCAGGAAATTGTTGGTAGGTGTTGCTTCTCTTACTACTTGAATGCCAATTATAACAACTCTGATAAATGTCTTACCATCCAGACATCACCCTTCTGTAAGTAAACACCCGCAGCACAGAAATCTGATAGGTTTATTCGTAATCGCTAACTAGCATCTTTGATATTGTTGTGGTCTTTCTTCAGCTTTAGTTTCTTATAACTGAAGGAATCTTATAATCCAATAGAAAAAGATTGTCTAGGATAAGTGTCTTGCATTTACTTGAAACACTTCGCTGGCATCTTTTCAGTCAGCCAGGCATCTTTACTTAAATAAAAGATATATCCTATTTCCCCCACTCAACCAAAAAGAAGTCTATAGACTATGCTTTATAATAAGCTATGGTTGTGGGGTACCTCTGAGTTAGCACGAGCTTCATTTATTGTCGTACACGCTTTTGGTTGATCAGAAGTTTCTGCATCATGTGATATGAGAATGAGACAATAATGCTTGCTTAAACATAGACTCTGCCCTAAATAAATTTGAATGGGAGTGAGTTAGTTACTTCTGCCACAAGTCTATTTAACTTGTGCAAACAGTGGCACTGTTATTTGCACCATTGATGTATCTGAATGTTTTGATCAACCTTTTTCAAAAGATCTATCTCATTAGTTGCCCAATTTTGGCTTAAAGACCCTTGGTCAGGATTATTTTAAGTCTGTTGTAGCTTGAGAAAACCACCATATTTTCATTTATTATTGGCCTATAGTCCCTTGGTCAGGGTTATTTTTGGTCGGAGTCTGCTGTAGCTTGGTAAACCGCCATTTTTATTTAGTGTAATTTAAACATTAATCCCCAACTACTTGTTTTAACTCTCTCTCTCTCTCTCTCTCTCTCTCTCTCTCTCTATATATATATATATATATATATATATATATATATATATAACTTTTATAATTGAATTATATGCTTATGTACCACTAGGAATGATGCCATTTCTTTATCAGTTGACAAATTTCATTTCAAACATTCTGCAGATGTTGCTAGGAAGCAGCGACAGAGGAAAAGAATGCAGAGGAAGTGGCTATGGAGTTGTATAGGGCTCTCTGCTGCCATTGGCGTTTCAGCGGTTGCTTATAATTACCTGCCACAAACTAGTAAACATCAACCAATTTCAAACCCTTGTGAGTCACCAGGTGCTGGCACTCACGAAACGGCCTAACAATATTGGTTAATTTGCTCGGCCAACACGCACACACTCCAGGGTTTTAAGAAGAGTTATACATAGGTTAGGTATTGCGGCAGCTTCATGCTGCAGTTTTGCTCTAATAAAAGTTGGACGGGCTAGTTAATCTTTTTTAAGATGCAACAGTGTTGCTGGTACTAAATCAAGAGGGTTTGTTTAGAGCATGTGCAAATCAGATTTCAAGGTTGTTAGCTATCTTGCAGTTTGCTCACATAATAATTAGTATCCTGAGTTTGTACTCGGGTCTGTTGGGCATTTGAGAACATAAATGTCTTTCAATGTTGATGTCTGTATTTGGTACTGTTGCAGTTTGATAGATGATCAGATCAGTCATGTTTGTATACCATTACCGTGCACTAGGCTTTTTCTACCTTCTCTCGATCTGCGATATGAAGTTTGTAATCATTTTTTCTGCGAAGAGATTGAGATCTATATAATGTTGTTGCCAGTGCCGCCACTGAGATATATTTAAATGGTTTTTGAAGAGGACCAGGGTATGAGAAGTATTAGTTGTAAAAGTAACTAGATACACTAGGTAGTAAGAAAGAATAAAAGAGCTCTTCTTTGATACCAAGAGGAGCCTGCACATATCTTGTTTTTCTCTTTTATTGGTCAATGTGAAAAGTATTTATCTGAAAGCCGAACAAAGTTACCTGTTAATACGACTCCACTGTCAAACAAGTTTGGATTTCAAAATATGAAATGTATCTTTTGTTATTACGTGTATCTTTTGGATAAAATGGGTTCCTCTCCGAAACTTAATTTTGGTTGAATAAATAAGTTGGAAGCAAGTCTGAACGTGATACAAGATAAAGGCGGTAGCATTGGAGGACCATGAAAATAAAAAACAAAAACTGGTGAAATTCAGAGATGCTGTTTTTATCAAATACTTTTGATGTGAATGGTAGGAATAGCTCTTGGAATAGGAACAGATGATAATGGAATATCTTGTACTCAGATGTTATCGTATAGAGGAAAGTGGACATATTTCTGCAAGTCTCCAATTGAGCCAAGCATAATAAAGGTGGGGCCGTAGTTCAGTAACAATGTAATAGAGCAATCAGGTACTAGTATCAAATGCCAAAATTATATTTCAGTAAGAGACAGTTACCACAATAATATATATGATGACAACTATCAGGGCCCAACTCATATTTCAACCTGTTTATCTATTCGTTTTCTAAAAATGTAAAATCAAAGTGGTATCCAGGCAATTTGGTGTTCCCAAGACATGAACATTGCGGGACCAAGTTTTTCTAAAAGTTGTTACTTTATCAGCTTGATGACCTTTCAACCCCTTCCCTACCTTTTGTTTGCTGGAAGGAGGAAGAAGAAAAAAATAAAGCATCAAGACCTGACGGAATCGAAAACGACTAATCCCACCATAGCATATGAATGCAATAGGAATTACAAATAGAATTAATTCAAAGTTCTAACAAAGACCAAAAAGGATAATGGGGTGAGAGAGGCTCGAACTCTCGACCTCAGGATTACTCAGAAGCTATGAGACCTACGCGCTAGCCAACTGCGCCACCACCCCTGTTGTCTTACATCAGTAATTTATCGTTTTTAACAATGAAAATCTAGATTATGCCTTTTTTTACCTCAGACGAAATGGAGCTGCATGAAAGAAGAACCCCACACCCCTGTTGTCTTATGTTAGTAATTTATTTATTTTAACAATGAAAAGCTAGATTATGCTTCTTCTTCTTTTCCCCTCGAAAAGGAAATGGAGCTGCATGAAAGTAGAACCCCCAAATGATAATGTGAATGTTGAGTGCTCCAGTCAAGAAAAACAACTTGCAGTACCCAAGTCGAATAGATGAGGAACAAACGTTAGAGAAAGCGCATTGGGAAGTAAAATTTTATGAAAAGTATTATAAGTGAGCTCATCCCTCTCAATTCTAACTGAAGACACCATTGTATTATGGGTTTTAGAATTAGATGTGATGAGCAAAATAACTCTCGGAAAAGCAAGAGCGGTTGAATGGGTTAATATCTGATATAGAAGTAGTTTTCCCGATTAATGCCAGATAAAAGTAAACAATTGGGTAAGTGTTATATTCCCAAAACAATTGAATAAAAAACACAAAAATGGAATTTTATTGATCTCCAAATTGGAATTACAATCTACAAGTTCACCATACAGAACTGAATTGGGAAAAGAACTACTGAATTAATCCTCAATCAGCTGAAATATCACATGTAATGAAGATTAATTGAATTAGGTCAAGGGATTAGAGTTAGAGAAGAAGAGAGAGAATGAAGAGAGATAGAAAAAGAAATTACCGGTCAAAAACTGAATAATCTCCCTCAGCCCCAATCTGTTATAACAGCTAAGCCAAGTAACTGAATATTGAGCCCAACTACTAATTCACTTGAATTAATCTGGTCCGTTAATCTGAGCTTCATCTTGGCCGTTGATGGGCAATACACGTGCCTTACTAGACTCCTCACGTGGCTTTCTAAAAATAACCCTAATATTACTTTCCAAATTATTCTCTTCTCCGACAAAATATACGACCAGCTCCCAAACTATTACAATACCCCTCCCATGAAATTGACCTTGTCCTCAAGGTCATAGCTGTGCGATGAACTCCGGAAACTGACGTTTCACGTACCCCCAATCTTCCCAAGTAGCTTCATCTTGACTTAGATTTGCCCATTGAACCAAAACCTTGACCCCAACTGCATTATTAACCTTGACCATCTTCCTCTGTAAAATTGCAACTGGTTGCACCAATACTCTGCCATCCGAGTCACAAATTGGGGTGTGGAGTTGAGGAGTGATATGTGGGCCTACACGGCGCTTCAGTTGAGAGATGTGGAAGACAGGGTGGATCTGAGATCCTTCAGGCAACTCTAATCGGTAAGCTACTTCCCATATCTTCTGAATGATTTTGTAAGGTCCATAGAATTTGGCGCTTAGCTTTAGATTCTTTCTGATTGCTAAAGATGACTGCTTGTAAGGTTGAAGCTTAAGATAGACATAGTCTCCTACCTCTAGAACTTTGTCAGTTCTGTTCTGATCTACATAGAATTTCATCCTGGCTTGGGCCTGTGTGAGATTCTCCTTAAGCAACTGTAACATCTGTTGCCTTTGCGCAATGCATGCCCCTACTTGAGTATGGGTTGGGTGTGGAAGGGACCCAAGGGGAACTTGAGGTGGGGCAAACTCATACAAAGCTTGAAAAGGTGTACTATTTAGGGAACAATGGTGGTTGGTGTTGTACCACCACTCAGTCAGTGGCAACCATTTAACCCACTGTTTGGGACTAGTAAATACCATGGCCCTGAGGTAGGATTCCAAGCACCTGTTGAGTCTTTCTGTCTGTCCGTTAGTTTGTGGATGGTAGGCTGTTGACATTTTGAGCTTAGTACCCAAGGCTTTAAACAGCCTTTGCCAGAAGTGGTTGGTGAATATTGAATCTCTATCAGTGATAATAGATTTAGGCAACCCATGCAGCTTGTAAATTTCCTTTAGGAACACATCAGCAACATCCTGAGCATTAAAAGGATGTTTGAGAGGTAGGAAATGGCCATACATAGTTAATCTGTCCACCACCACTAAGATTGCATTCTTATGATTGGAAGAGGGTAGTCCTTCTATAAAGTCCATGGCTATATCTTGCCAAGGAAGGTCAGGAATAGGCAGGGGCTGTAGAAGACCTGCAGGGTGAGAATTGGTAGTTTTGACCCTCTGACAAGTATCACACTCAGATATCCACTTGAACTATCTTGCTTCATGTTAGGCCAATAGAATATCATCTTTATTCTTTTGAGAGTGCCCTGTTGTCCTGAATGTCCTCCAAGGGGAGGAATTGTGTAACAATTCAAATATCCTAGTTCTTAAATCAGAACTTCTGCCCGCATAAATTTTCTGTTCATACCTCAATATCCCTTGTGCTAGAGAATACTGAGGTTTGCTATGAGGAGTGGTATTCAGCTCAGTGATTAGTTGCAAGGCAGTAGGATCATGCTCATAACTAAGCTCAATTTCTGTCATCTAGGTTGGTTCAGTAGTTGACATTGCCTTCAAACTAGATTCAACCTCCTGCACCCTAGACAAAGCATCTGCTACCCTGTTCTCAGTGCCTTTCTTGTATTGTACTTCATAGTCCAATCCCATCAATTTAGCCAACCCTTTCTGCTGCAAGGCTGTGGTGACTCTTTGTTCTAGCAAGTACTTTAAGCTTTAGTGGTCTGTTTTGATTATAAAATGGCCTCCTTGCAAGTAGTGCCTCCATTTTTCTACAGCTGATAGAACAGCCATGTACTCTTTTTCATAAGTTGACAGCCCCATGTGTCTTGGTGCTAGAGCCTTGCTAAAATAAGCTATTGGTCTTCCCTCTTGCATAAACACAGCTCCCATGCCAATGGAGCACGCATCAGTATCCACTATAAAAGTTTTAGTGAAATCAGCCAAAGCCAAAACTGGAGCAGTTATCATGGCTGTCTTCAGTGATTGGAAGGCTTTCTCAGCTTCTGTGTCCCATTGGAATCCATTCTTCTTTAATAAATTTGTGAGGGTTTGTTGATCACTCCATAGGACCTCACAAACCTTCTATAGTATCCTGTCAGACCTAGGAACCCCCTAAGTGTTTTTACTGTTGTGGGTGTTGGCCAATTGGCCATTGCTTCAATCTTTGAGGGATCTGTGGCTACCCCTTCTCCAGTAATGATATGCCCCAAGTATTCCACTCTAGACTGCCCAAATGAGCACTTAGAAAGTTTAGCAAAGAGCTGCTCCTTCCTTAATACATTCAGCACCACTTGAAGGTGTGCAATATGATCTTCTAATGATGCACTATAGATCAAAATATCATCAAAGAATACCAGCACAAATTTCCTCAAATATGCCTTGAACACATGATTCATGAGGGATTGAAAGGTGGCAGGGGCATTTGTCAAGCTAAATGGCATGACTTTGAATTCATAATGCCCCAAATGAGTCCTAAAAGCAGTTTTATAGATGTCTTCTTCCCCCATCCTAATCTGATGGTAACCAGCCCTTAGATCAATTTTAGAATATATACAAGAGCCATGTAACTCATCCATCAAATCATCTACTAAGGGAATTGGAAATTTATCCTTAATAGTCATATTGTTAAGGGCTCTATAGTCAATGCAAAACCTCCAACTACCATCCTTTTTCTTAACTAATAGTACAGGAGAAGAAAAAGGAGAGTGAGTAGGTTGGATTATGTCATTACTAAGCATCTCATTCACTTGTTTCTCAATTTCATTCTTTTGAAAATAGTTGTACCTGTATGGTCTTATGCTGACTGGTTTTGCTTCATCTTTCAGGGGAATGAAGTGGTCATGGTTTCTCCTTAGTGGCAGCCTCTTTGGTTCAGAAAACACATCTGGAAAGAGCTCCAAAACACTGCTGATGGATGCAGGTATCTTCTCTTCTGACTGCAACTCTGTAGCTGAAATTGTAAAGAGGTGAGCCCAGATGGCTTGCCCCCTTTTAAGTAGATTCTTAACCCCAGAATTAGTCATGCTTTTAAGCTCAACTTGACTGTAAATTCCTTTGAGTTCCACCCTCTTGCCTTTATGAGTCACCTGGACTTTATATTCTATAAAGTCCAATAGAACTGGATTGTGTGCTTTCATCCAGTCTCCCCCTAGTACCATGTCATTACCCCCTAATCTGATGAGTCTCATTGAGTCTTCAAAGTCCACCCCTTGTATACTCCATTTGAATTTAGGACAAGTGTGCAAGATGATGAGATGGTTACCATTGGCCACAGTAACTCTCATAGGCACTGCTTCCTTGATTAGACAGCCCATTTTTTGGCAGATTCTAAATCTAAGAAACTGTGAGTACTTCCTGAGTCTAGCAGAATGGTCATGGTGTTCCTTTTAGATCTCTCTCTCAGCTTGATAGTGTTGGGAACCTCAGTTCCTGATAATGCATTTAAACTTATAGCTTCATCCATAATCTCCACCTCAGGTAACTCTTCATCTCCTTCCCCCATCTCTTCTGTGGGAAACATAGGGTCTTCTTCAGTCTGTTCTGTAGAAGCAGTCATAGCATTCAACTGCTTGTTCTTGCATTGGTGCCCTGGGTGGTACTTCTCTCCATATTTGTAGCATAGACCTTGAGCTCTTCTGGACTCAAACAATTTGCTGCCCTGGCTAACATTCCCTGTACTTCTAACAGTTGGATTAGAACTTGGTAGGTTAGAAGATGTGGAGTTAATTGGGTTAACCCCCCTTCCCCACATTGATTTCCCTTTCCTGTTCCAGGTCTCTATAACCCTCTATTGATTCCTAGCTTTCTCAACAGCTTGGCTCAATGTATAGGGGTTAAGCATCTTAACAGTATGCCTTATCTCTTCCTTCAGTGCCTCTACAAAGAATTCTAAGAAAAAATCCTCTGGTATAGTAGGGCTCCTAATAAGAACCCATGCTTTCAAGTCTTCAAACTTTTCTAGGTATTCATTGACAGTACCTTTTTGTTCTATTTTCTTGAATTCACCAATAAGATTGAACTTACTATTTTCAGCATCTTGAAACCTTTTGCATAGTTCCTCACAAAATTCTTGCCAACTAACATGGCCTTTGCTTAATTGGTAGGAGAAATACCATGCCTCAGCCCTTCCTTGCAGGTNTATTAACCACTCGGATTGAAAGCAGGTACTAATATCACAGATTGGTGTATTTCAGTTAAAATACCCTGACGTAGCAAAGCCTTGGGTAAAAATAGACACTAGGGCCAGTTATTTTACTTAAATTAAAACATTTTTTTTGAAATACGGAATTATATGAATAAGGGAGAAACTCCATGAAAGGAAAATTAATGATTCATATAAATCGCTTAGTGGGAAATGTCCAGAAGAATCTCCATTCGAGAACTGGAGTTGTGGTGGCCTTGAACTCTCTCCCCTGCTCTAGGAGGAACAAATTGATCTCCTCTCGATCCGTTGCTGATTCCTTCCAGTTGGATTTCCCCAGTTGGAGCACTACCCAGAATACCTGCTTGATTTGGAAGCAGCTTGTCCATCAACATATCCAACTTCTTAGCTAGATCATCAATTTTTGCATCAGTCGTTTCTGCCTTTTTCTGTGAATTTTCGATATGAATTTGTAACTGATTTTCCAGCTTTCTAACATTGTCCTCCATGGATTTGGACCTTGTTTCTGTTATCGTCATTGATTGGCCAGGAGTTGCTCTGATACCAAGTTGTTATATTCCAAAAATAATTCAATCAAAAACACAAAAATGGAATTTTATTGATCACCAAATTGAAATTACAATCCACAAGTTCACCATACAGAACTGAAATGGGAAAAGAACTACTGAATTAATCCTCAATCAGCTGAAATGTCACTTGTAATGAAGATTAATTGAATTAGGTCAAGGGATTAGAGTTAGAGAAGAAGAAGAAGAAGAAGGAAGATAGAAAGAAGAGAGATAGAAAAAGAAATTACCGGTCAAAAACTGAATAATCTCCCTCAGCCCCAATTTGTTATAACAGCTAAGCCCAGTAACTGAATATTGAGCCCAACTACTAATTCACTTGAATTAACCTGGTCCGTTAATCTGAGCTTCATCTTGGCCGTTGATGGGCAATACACGTGCCTTACTAGACTCCTCACGTGGCTTTCTAAAAACAACCCTAATATTACTTTCCCAATTATTCTCTTCTCCGACAAAATATACGACCAGCTCCCAAACTATTACAGTAAGTGTTAGTACCTTATAATATAAAGCACATATGCTAAAGGTGTCAACTTACGTTTGTGTTGATACCCTTTTCCTTTCTACTCGACGTTCTATTTGTTAGGCTTACAACGGGAAGGAGCTATTTTCTCAAGAAAGATAACCAATAAAAAATCAAATGCTAGTTCTTGGTTGTAATTTTTGTTCTCCATATCGGTTTGTAATATCTATGGTTTGACTTCGAAAGAAATATTGAGCACTCTACACTAAGTGGAGATCGTTTCTGGAATCTTTTGAAGAAACAACAAAAGTAACAAAAGTAGCAAAGAGAACCATAAAGGCTACTAACTAAATCTACCTTCATTCATTCCATTAGTGAACCATAACGAAGTCTAATTCAGGCTTCAGCAACCAATTCTTCAAGTGCTTTACTAGCTTGACTTGCCGATAACTTTGTAATTTCTAGCCTCGATGATGAACTAGCTAACAAACGCTTATTACCAAATATACATAATACTTCTAGTGGTCAGATCATCGAAATCACATGTAGATTAACAATGAGACCTGGTAAAAGAAGAACTGGAGAAAACGATAAACAAGAAGAGCATATGTTGAGTGTTTGGATAAACAAAGAGTGTTTTCGACCACTCTCCCCTAACATTTCCATTTACCACCCTTAACTGAAATGGATCATATTTGACTGGAAACACACTTGGTGTCACGACCCATTTTCTGAACAAGCCGGGATCGGCACCCGATCACTAAATATGACCGAGCGAACCATCTGCGCTTATCAAATCTTTATTATAACTTCAAACTTTACATGCCACAAGGCACTACTATAACCAAATACTTTTAAATAATAAATATTTAAAATAAGCCAACTTTAAAACTTTATTTGTAGTAATCAATGAAATGCTGCTAAGTTATTATCAAAAACATATGAATCTTAACCCACCGACTGTGTCTATGAAGCCTCTACTGATAAACTGACGCACTGCCCAGGACATGAGATTTCCTGGCCAGTTCTCTAAGTAAACAAAGAAATAGCTAAGTAAAGATGCTCTGAGGAATACTCCACGAACAAAAGCGGAGCTCACCAATAGCACTGGAAGAGAAGGAAGTCCTAACCCGTAGCCTACTCGCCTGCAAAACTGGTTCCTATGTTGTACCGCAGACCAACGTAGGTTCCCAAAAGAGAACATCAGTACCATCCATTGTACTCAGTGAGTCTCAACGACAGGGGAAGAAACTTTAATAACATATACATTACGAGCAAAGATTCTAAATGCATGTAAAACATAAAGCTTATAAGAACAATTCTAAAATAATTGCATAATAGCAGTTTATGAATATTCTAAAAGAAATTCTTTTCTTTTTCTTTCTTATAATAAAAATACTTAACTTTATACTTTGGGAGTTCCAACTATCCTGACTTATTTTTGTCTTAGTCATCGTGTGATCGCCACAAGTTCAACCCCAACCTGATCGAATAGGCCCAATCCACGAGGTGTCACTCGCTTCATGGTTCTCAGCGCTCATGTATCATACCTTAGCATGGCTAAGTAAATTTTTAGCAACGAGACCCTCGGCTCGTGTGCTCCCTACTTTGGCACAAGTAGTTCAGGAAGTCAACGCCTAGATCAGGACCCTCGGCCTGGACGATGACCCCTTCTCAGAATAAAGGATACTCCCAAAAATCTTTTCTTTCTAAAACTTCTTCTTGTGACTTTCAAGTCTAAATCTTGTTTGAAAGTGCTCTATCAGTATTCATAATAATATACTTGAGTGTATACATAGCATAAGCATGAAATAATTACTCAAGGTATGTCTATAAGCTCTATCTAACTCTTGAAACTTTAACATGTAAGATCATGTAAAAAGCATAAAAATATGAAGAATAGACGGTTATACTTCTCAAGTAAAATATATAAGCTTCAACAAGAATACTCGTTCCAATTAAGCACATGTTGACTCTTTAAAGCATTTTATCAATCACTTTGTGGGCATGTTTTTGTAAGTAGAACCATTTTAGTAAAGGGTTATATCCACTCACCTCAAAATTCCTTGAGCCAATACGTAGACCCAATCCAATTTATGCCCGTCAAATAATTGATTCTACAACAACCAGTGCATTTTAATTGATTTCAAAGTTTCATACCTAAACATGAAATTTGATGATACGGAGAAAGAAAGGAATTAACTATTCAATTCTTACCTATTACTATGTGGGGTAATTGACAATAGGGTATTTCACATACCAAGAATTTAATGGTTTGTAAAGAATCCTGGAATTTTTTTTTCCTTGCCTGCGTTCGCTGCATAAACAGAGCAGCGTTCTGTTTCTTTGTTCTATAGTAATATTCTGTTGCTTTTCCTTTGGACCTTTTTGAGTTTTGACGTCAAGGCAAGGCTTTAAAGCCTTAAGCCTTTTTCTTTCAACAGCCCTTTATGGGCTACGGCTTGTCCTCCAATTTTTTTGTTATTTGTTTTGTTTTTTTTTACTTAACTAATAATTAATGATACCTACTTTTGATAATTAATAACATTCCCCTAACTGTATATCCAATTATTTTTAAATAGAGAAGTAACTCAAATGTCAATCACCAGGGTTTAAATCTTTAATAGAAGTATAATATAAGATTATTTTTTTAAAACAAAAAAATTAAATTCTATTTTTAGCGAGTGTTGAAACTTCTATGGAGTGTTACACTTGGACAAATGAAAAATGCATATGCTAGCTTGTAATACAACTGCAGTGCTCAATTTCAAATGATGAATGTGTTACCAAACTCGTCATCTGCCAGAACCTGGTTAGTATCTGTCACCACATCAGTAGAAGGTTCAAGGAACAGAAGAGCCCATAAGGAGTTAATTAGGCAGGACTGATTATTTCTCATGTTTCCTTAAATGCACTGTCAATCCTCTATATGCCGAGGGCCAATCAAATGCAACACATCTGAAGGAGTTATCAAGTTCATGCTTCACCAGGAAAACGACCAGATGTGAGCAAAATCTGCCATCCTGGACACACTTTTCATCACTTGGCGGCAACTTCTAGTAATTCCTGCCAAGTGGTAAGTTTTTCCCTGGGTTTGTTTTTCAGACTCCCTCTCCTTTTCTCTTCACTGTCGATCTTTTCCCAGCCACCAAATGGAACGATTTTGACATTCCTGCTATCTAGCAGTTGGAGCAGGCCGTCCCTTCCGGGCTTTGGTAAGCCAGAGCTTGAAGTTACCAATCCTCTCTGTACGTCTTCTGATATGCTAGCGACCTGTTATGTCTTAATTAGCAAAGCTAACTATAATATTCTAGACTTATAGCATGTTTGGCCAAGCTGCAAAAATCAACTTATTTTGAGATGTGTTTTTTCTTAAAAGTGCTTTTCTCAAAAGTACTTTTCAAAAAAGTGTTTTTGGAGAGAAGCTACTTCTTTCTGCTTCTCCAAAACTGCTTATGCTTCTACTCAAAAGCATTTTTTTCCTTTTAAAAACTTGGCCAAACACTTCTACTTTGAGCAAAGGTGCTTTTTAAAAAAAAAAAAAAAGTGATTTTGGCTTTGGAGAAACTTGGCCAAACATGTTATTAATCCTATTAGCTTGTAAGAAAATTCCTTGGTCATGATGATGAGAATAGTAAAGCAGCAGGTTTATGAATGATTTGGACTTACAGTTTCTTCAGCACAGTAAAGATTTGTAGCTATTATCCCAGTTGGTCCTCTCTTCAACCACCCACATACATATAAGCCTTTCTCTACTAGTGCATCTCCAGAAGCTTCGCTTAACACACGTCCTTGAACATTTGGAACAATTCCTGGAAAAGCAGCCTCACTTAATTTGCAACAGTGATGGACCGCACAGCAATCAAAGTTTTCATGCAATTGACACAAATGCTGAAAACACTTACCCATGGGATGGGATAAAGAAGGGAATAAAAACATTAATGTGAACGGAAGTATTTGCAATCGCCAAATAGATATACAAATGATGAATTGGAAACTTAAAATTATAGAGAGATCTATCCAAGCGATGAGCTTTAAGGCAATCATACGTTTGTCATGATTTAGCACATACCTTTATGGTGATCAAAGGGCAAGCCATCAACAGGTCTCGACTTGTAACCAACGCTCTTCAATACCAGCCTACAAACAATTCAGTAAAACACATCAACATTCAGTACAGAACACCAGACTGCACAAAAAAAATAAAGGAGCCCACTGGTGCAGTGACCAGTGACTGACCCAGCAATATATATGGCTTTGGAGGCCAGAAGCAAAGAAAGATTAAAACCAAATAAAAGCTAAAAAGCATCTTTCTTGATCCAAGAGGAGGTGCCCATCGTAGCGTATTGAGTAATTAGTGCAAATAAATTTAGCTGAGGAATCTATCGAAAACATGGGCTTATCTCATTTTCTTTAACTTATAGGTTTTTCTACTCACTATTATGTCACAGAACCCTACTGGATGTTCAACTACTCTGCTCGCTAGTTGTATCTTCTCAGACATTGCTTTCTTCCAATCTCACCACTTCATCTACTATATTCTTCTTCCCTCTTCTGTATTCTTTTTGGTTTTTTTAAAAAAAATATGACGGGAATCCAGCGAAAGATACGTTTAGCTGCAAATTAAAAAGGCTCTTCCTACAGCACAGCAATGTGAAATAAAATCTAGAGCTGATGGGTTTCATACAGGTTATAAGAGTTGGTAAATCATTTAAGGAAGAAAATTTATGGGAAACAAAGGAAACTAAAGCAGTGTACCCGCATTCCATTTCATCAAAAAGTCCAGTACCAACTGCAATCTGCCTCCCAGAGCCAGCATCTTCTGGAGGTAGACAGAAGTTCAGAGTTAGAAGTGGTTATCTGTCATGAACAAGATCTGCAACATGCACATTTACTAAAATATAATTGTGATATAATGCAAACACTAAGTCAAGTCTTTCACATTTTTTAAACTAGTTTTATGCGTGAATTACACAAACACGGGTTATTTGGTTTTCAACCAAGTTTTGTAGATTATTTCTTTATAAGTGAAGATAATGTCTATATCAACTTATGCGCACCTCGACTAATTCATCAGGTAGCACCGAACAAAACATAAATCCTCATCAAAAGATCCTTTTATGTACATGTCTGTATGCGAGATTCCCTCATCATATCAATAAATTTACAACTTTACATTTCCTCACTGGACAATGTCAACTCCATGCTAAGACCATTAAATAGAACAAAAAGAGCAGAAAATTCCTAGTGAAGAAAATATACCCTCCCCAAAACAAAAAGGCAAGAAAATTTTTATAAGCATGCAGTCTCTTTAACAAGCTTTAACAGCAAACAGTTACCTTTAAGAATTGTCCTCTCCAAGCGCAAACCAGCAACATGACCACTTCTACAATCTGATTCCAGAAACCTGTCTGGTTTTCTGAAGAAGACAAAGTGCAGTTCTTTTTGACCTGGACTACATACGGAAGCTGCAGAAGTGGCTGCCTTGGACAGCAGTTCATGAATTCTCCTTTTAATCCGGTTACTCTTTAGTTCTTCCTTTGCATACAAAACAAAAGAACAGAATACTCAACTTGGGGGAGAGTTAAGCATAACATTAGTGCATCGAAACAATAGTGAAATTCCTTTTTCTCTTTTTTGATGTCTGAAGCAATAGTGAAACTCTTGGAGCAAAGCTCATCAAATCCCTCTTAACTTTAAGGTGGTGTTTGCTTAAAAAAATGAAAAAACGTTTTTGGTTGAGACAAGAGTTTTTGCAGAAATTGTTTTTCATATTTTTGACTTGCACGACCGGCAAGTAGTGAAAACCTTTTTTTTTTTTGAGGAGTAGTGAAAACTGTTTTAGTCTCTACCAAGATCGAAGACACCCCGATATCATGTGAAGAAACATGAGCCTTGGTTCTAACTCAACCTCGAAAGCTAGCTCATGAGGTGGAACTTTCCCAAAACTATACGAGGAGACAACAACTCACTCCGTCAACCAATTTGGACTCTTAACACATCCGATTAGTTTCCTCAGCCAGATAGGCTTCTCTTTTCTCAACAAGACCCGTCACTGCACATTATTCTCGGTTTTGCATTTTATTTACTTATCTTTTACTTTCTTCGTTTAAAAGACAAGTGAGAAAGAATATTCATATTTAACTACCAAACCATTGGGATATCATTGAAGAATCAAATTTACACTTACCCTTGTAGTTAGCCGACCATTTAGGTATTTCTCTCAATCATGTGATTGTATCCTCGTTTTCTTTTTCTTGTTTTTTATATGGTAGTTGAGGCATAAAGGAGGGGCAAGTTACTTCCCTTAAAACATTTGGCATTGAAGAAAAGCAACGGAAGCTATCATGCTACAAAAGAGTAAAGTTTAAGGGCTTCACATTTATACATCATTTCCTTAGGAGCCTGAACTAGTAATACAGATAGTAAGCGTACCTCATCTACTGGGGTTTTACTTAAATCTGCTTGCTGAATTTCAATGAATAGATCCTTAATACCTGAAACAACACAGATTTCATCTAAGAAGTTAATTACTTTTGCAAACAATATTTGGATCTAATTATCTTGCGAGGGTAAAGTTAAACGAAGATGGTGAATGGAAGTGGGAGGAAGGGAACCACCAATCCTAGACAGAAAAAAAGTTGTATGAGCTCACCTAGAACTTCACGCAGCTCTTTTGCCGTGAAGGCTGCTTGTGCTGCTCCACGTCGTCCAACCAAATATACTTTTCTGACAATATTCAAGCATAAGCTCATCATTTAACTACAACATGTGATGACACTTAAATTGCAAAAGCAGAAGACAGAAGACAGACCTAATGGAGCTCTCTTCTAAAGCTGCCAACGCATGGGAGGCGATATCAGTTGTTGCCAATTCTGAAGTTGGTCGTAAAAGGATACGCGCCACGTCAAGAGCTACATTTCCCTTAACAGAAGTGCAAAAATCACTTAGAAAGGAGCACTATTTCCCTGTGCCTGTTCATATACAAAGTTCTAAGCAAAATAATAAGTTCTAAGATTATTTCCTAGAGAAGACTTTGCTTCAAATAAAGCCAATATTTCATGAAAAAGATACCATCTCTGGTGAGACAATTATGCATTTGCCAATCTCCCCGTAGACATCTCAGACTATAAACTGATGAGTTGATGCGCATACTAATGCAGTAAAGCATCCAATTTGGAGCAAGTTACAGTATGTATCAACTAAGCACCAGAAACTATCCCTTAGCCTCAGTTCTAAACAATAGCAGATATGATGTCTACAAAATAAACTTTGGCTGTGGTTAAATTATACAACAGGACAAAGACATACCAACAGGCATAGAGATAGAAGAAAAGATTTCATACGGCAATTATTAACCCAAAAAAAGAACTTGGTAATGCTATTTAAATTTAAGCAAATAATGGTTTATTACTTTATTCTCTTGTAGAAGAATCCGCATGTCATTGAAAGTTCAATAAATGGAAAAAGAAAAACAACCAACTTATCCAATGAGATAATCTATGACAACAAAATTGAACTAAAAACATCGGTAGTGTTCCTTAGAAGTACAACTTTACCATAATTGCACTGCGGCTAACACATGTAACAGTATTATGGGCATTATAGACATACCTGACCAATAATTACAGCAATATCGGAGCTCTTCAAATCTGGTGCCAGATTTCGGCAGTCTGGGTGCCCATTATACCACCAAACAAATTCTCTGGCAGCGTATATACCAGCCAACTCCTACAAGACATGCACTGCTAGATGGTTAAACAGAAACTATGTTTCTTTACGAAATAACAAATGCAAAGTAGTAGAAGAGTGATCAAAAGACACCATCAGTAATATTTATTCCCTAAGACACTAATTATAAAGGAAAGAAGCCCGTTGAGTACACATACCTCTCCTGGTATTCCTAGAGCTTGATCACTTTCAGCTCCATAAGAAAGCACCACCTGTGAAATGATAAGTTAACTTCGAATCTGGTGATTAATACATACTACACTAAACAAGTAAAAAATGTCAGAGAATCAAATGCCTCCTCATCACTATGTAAAGTCTTACCACATCATATAATTCACGCAGCTCAGCCAATGATATGGAAGTTCCAATCAACACATTCCCAATGAACGAGCAACGTCCATTTTGAACAACCCGAGAAAACTGGTTTGTCACAATCTGTTGCAAGTATTCTGGTAAACTAAGCACAAATAAGAGCAGTATCTCATGAAGTTTTAAACTTTAAAATGTCCAAAAGGTTATTGTTCAACGCTCCAATTCATTGCTTTCATTGTCTCAAATAGAAGCATTCTGTTAATTACTCAAAAATTGCTTTGATTTACTCGTTTAGTGAAATACAAGATGGGAATTCGTTATTGAAAAAAATATGGTCACAGCAAAATTTATGTCCTCCTCCAAATAGTAATATATCATACTATAAAATAGAGGGATTATTATTAGAGAACTGCACAAATAATATTACAAGATGCAAACTTGTGCATTTAAATAGAAAATAAAAAGATTTTCAAGCAGCTATAGCTAAATTTATTTCCCAGAAAGTAAAAGACCTTGGTATCAGGATGATCAGGAGCGACTCCGGACCTGACTAATCCAAATGGCGTCGGTAACCGATCCACTATATCTACTTCAGCTCTCTCGTGAGCTTTCAATATCTGTCAAATAGTAGTCGACAAAAAAAATTCTAAGTTCCTAAATTCAGTTGCAACAATAGGAAATATGAGAAATTTGTAGAAAATTCAAAGCAGTGATAGAGGTACGGTACCTTATCAGCAGTGTAGAAACCGGCAGGTCCGCTGCCGACGATGCAAAAGCGTAGTCGCTCCGACGAAACCGTTGAATAGCTTCTCCAGAACCTTCTGAGTGCTCTTGAAACAGCCATCTCTCCAGATTTCTCTATTCCGGCAATGGAGAAAATTTCCGTCTGCTCTGGTAACGGGTTAACCGCACTCTAGCCACTTTTAGAGGCTGCTGTTTAAAATATAGCCTACATTTGTAATGCATTTAAAATATAGACAGAGATGTTTCTTCCAATTCCATAGTAATAATTTTTAGTCCACTGTCCTAAATTTCAATTCTTAAAAAAGATGTCTGATTTGGTTTCCCGGCAATGGATACCTTGAATTCAAAGTTAACATCAGCAGATAAATTAGCAAAATAAAGAAGGATAAGCAAAAAAGAATTTAAGTAATTATCTTTTGATCTCTCAATTAAACTAGGCCCAATACAACAAAAATTATCTTGTACGTATATACCTTGACTTTGTTTTCAGTAATTTCATATTAATCTAAATTTGATAAATAATGCCTTTCTATTTGAAAATCAAAGGCACAAGAATTTATTCATTTTCTTCGTACGCCAGTTCTTATTGTAAACTAATTACTTTTTGTCATATGCTTTGTGTTATTATGGACATTGGTGGTATTCGTGACAATTATAACTATAGAAACTTAATAGAACTTTAAGAAATGGATGTACTTAGTTCCATTATAAGTTTTGGTTGAATGCTTCTGAGGCCTCGTTTGTTTTTTTTTAAGATTAAGACGTCTGAATATGAATGCATGTCTGAATATTAAGATGTGGTATGCAGATCTGAACACTGAATGATTAAGATTGTTTGTTTTTCAACATCCTAATATCAGTGTTCAGATCTGCATACCACATCTTAATCTCAGTGTTCAGATCTGCATACCACATCTTATGTAAGATCCAATTGTTAAACTATTTGAACTATAAATAAAAATTATATATAATAACAACAATTGTAGTAACGAAATGTAACCAAAAAAATATTTTGAACGTAAAGTATTCATACAAGATATATGACTTTTAGCTTCATTTAGTAATATTATTATTTATATCAACAAGTGTTAATTCAAATTAATAAGATGTTAGCCATATGTTTGCAATGCATTACCTTGGATCTTGATGTAAAAAACTTTATTTGCTAATACAAAAATTTGAGTAGTTTAATTCGAAGTTCTAGAATATTTCTTATGTTAAAAAGTAAATATTCTTTGTTTTTTCAAAAACCTTTTTAACACGGATTTATACTTTTTTCTACAAAGTTCAGAATTGTCTAAGTCAAAATATTATTACGTATTTTACAACACTTTTTGGGGCCTCAAAATTTTTGGGGCCTAAAGTGAAGGCTTTACTAGCCTCACCCAGCCACCCATGAACATAAGTTGTATATTTCTAAGCAAATAATATGTTTGAAGATTGCAAAGATGTAGTAAATGGTATGATCTTAAACACAAAATAGGAAAAAAATTGAGGAAGTAAAGAAGCTATTCTTGAATAAACAAAAGAAAGCATGGTTCAATTATAAAACATATAACATATGACGAATAATTCAAAAGCAATAGCACATAAATATTCAGAATGCACTGAAATATAAATCTTACTTATGTGTATACATTATCCGAATTCTAGCCAAATATGAAACTATAGCGTCTCTATTTCAACAACACAGAACTTCATTATCCGAATTCTAGCCATAGCAAAGTTTATTAATTTTGGACGAGCTTCATAAACACCAATTACGGTTTATATTTCAACTAGAGAAATTGAATTTCAGTCACTAATATGCAATTCTTGAAGAAAACAAAAGAACGTTCAAAAGGGACTATGTTCAAAAGGGACTATGTGAATCTGCAAAAGAGAAAAAAACATTGCTAACAATTTAGAAAACGTCCCAATTAAGATTTACGATTTAGAGACGGGATGTCAACAAAATCAAGAAAAATTACAGAAAATTCAGAGATTCAATCAAAATAGAATATCCAAAAGTGAAATAAGAGGCAAGCAAAACCTTCTAGTTTAGCCCCTTCTCAATCGTATTTTAAAAGGGGTTTTATTAAACCCTAAACTGAAACTGAAATTTACCACTAGAAAAGTGGAAACAAGATGGAGAATTCCAAGTATAATTTTCAAAATCTTACCCAGAAAAAGATTCGGCGGCTGCTTGATCCTTAAAGAGAGAGACGTGTGAAAGGATGAAATTTGTTTTGGGTTTAGAAGAAATAGCCCGATGTCAAGAGAGAGAAAAGGAGCACCGATAAAAGAGGCGGGTATTTTCGGTATTTTAAACCTCTGAACGGAATGAAGACTCAATTAAAGGTCTGACCGAATCAGACCTATCCAGACTTTTTAAAAATAAAAAAACAAATCTATGTATCTATTTATATAGAAAAATTTTCATAAAGAACTATCTTTTAGTAGTAATTAGTCATCTATGGATACCATTTACTATATTACGGATTATAGATATCTTTTCTATGGTTATATGATGTATTTGATGTATTTAAGCTATTGTATTCATACAGTAGCAAAAATAGGCATGAATCAGGGAAGTCCAACTAATCAGTTGTTATATTCGAATGTATTCGACTGTATTCATGGCGTGAAACATGGGATTACAGCTGGATAGATTACTGTATTCGATTATATTCGACTGTATTCACGGCGTGAAAAAGAGGATTATACTATTTTTAAACGGAAAGTGTATCAATTAACATAATAGACTCCTAATATAACTCAACAAACTCAATTATAACACACAAAATTTGTATTTTCGGTTATAAAAAAGATTGTCAGCTTGAAAAAATCCCAAAAATATAGCAATCTTCAGAGAAATTATATAATATATTTGAATACATAAATTATATTAATTAAAAAAACATATGAATACATAGAATACATCGTGATACATTGAAATACAATGGAAAAAAAGACAGCGAATACAATGAAATACACGGAATACAACGAGATACATTGAATTACAATGGGAAAAAAAAAGACAATGAATACAATGAAATACATGAAAATACAGCGTGATACGTTGAAAATACATTGAAATATATTAACAGAAAATCAAGTTGCTCAGCCCCAAACTCCATCGTCTTTGCTCAAGAACAAACCCTAATTTTCGCCTTGTAGCCAAATAGTCCTTCCATCTTCAAAGATCTTGCACACTCAAACCTGGAGGAAGTGACTGTTTCAACTTGTCGGCCTTCTCCTTATTTGACCATATCCTTATTCTTCTTGATATAGGGTTTTTGATTGCTACAGGTAATTGAATTAATAGAAGAATTCAAATACTAAAAACCAAAGAATCAGTTCATCGTAGCCCGATAGAACGATTAAAAGACCCCAAAAACGATCAAAGAAGATAATATATACTCAGGAAAAATTACACTACAAAAACCAAAACCTAGAGCAATCAAAAACCCTAGATAAAGTGAATCAAAGAGAAGATGCCGTTAGAAAGAGGAGGAGAGCGGAAATTTTAATGGGATGGGAGAAGAGAATGGGATGTATCAAAGTAGAGAGAGAAAGAAAATAGTGTAACTAAATAGCGTATTTAGGAGGTAACCAAAATTAGATATTTTGCTATAAACATTAAAATGTATCTATAGAATATAATTTTTTTTAAAATGATATTTAGTTAAAATAAATAAGGTGTTAACATTTGCTATAGGAGGTAAAAATTCCATTTATATATAATAGGAGAAGCAAAGAAATGTTATGATGACAAGTGGCACAACAAAAAATTGTCACATGTAAATTTTTTGGACAATTCTCCAACTTTATTGGAGTTTGCAATTTATTTAAAAAATATAAAGGACCCCTTTTTCAGAATTCAAAATTTTAGAATTTTTAAAATTTTAAAAAAAAAAATAGTAAATGATTTTACATGGCACATCATAAGAAACCAACTTCTCTTGTGAACCTTTTAATATTCTCCCGCTCTTGCTTTTCATCAGAGGCGACTCAAGAACATTAGAGGCCTAAAGCCAAAGCCAAACTCTTTTGACATGCCTTAAACTTAAAAATAATAAACTTCAAATTTAAATGAAAAACTAATAGTATGCTAGAACACTAGAACTTGATTCTAGAAGTCAATAACTTGATATAGGATAAATTTCATTGTTGCTGCAATGCTTTAAAAAATAAAAATGAAGCAGTTTTAATTTATTCATGTCTTCTATCGATAAAAACTCATCAACGCTAGTTTGCACCTAACCAAATAATTAACCTTAAGAATCAACAACTCAAAGTGAAAATGTATATCACTCAACTACGGTTAAGTGTAATAAAATATGTGTGCATGAGATATATCTTACATTCATCGGCCTGGTATAAACATCTGGTGTAGGTAAACTTTTACCACTTTCATCTCTTATCTTTTTAGAGAATAGACACCTTAGTAACAGGGGAAAAGTAGACTATAAAACACAAGTTTTACTTTGAGAAAGAAAAAGAAGAAGAATATTAGTATGAGAGTGCAAATTAAGTATTAGTCATCATAAATCACATTGGCTAAATAATAATCTCTATTCTTTTTTAGAAAAATCTTAATACTTTTTTACCATAAATATTCAAATATATTTTGGAAAAATTACCTTAGTATTAACCTATTATTAATCTAAAAAATGGGGCCCTAGAAATTTTGGGGCCTAAAGCCATTGCTTCATTGGCTTTACCCTCTAGCCGGCACTGCTTTTCATCCATGGCAAACCAACTTCTCCTCTATACCATCTTCCAAATTTAATCTGTATGAGAGCATTTATATATAATAGGAGAGGCAAAGAAATGTTATGATGACAAGTGGCACAAAAAAAAATTGTCACATGTAAATTTTTTGGACAATTCTCCAACTTTGTTGGAGTTTGCAATTTATTTAAAAAATATAAAGGACCCCTTTTTTCAGAATTCAAAATTTCAGAATTTTTAAAATTTTAAAAAAAATAGCAACTGATTTTACATGGCACAACATAAGAAACCAACTTCTCCTGTAAACCTTTTAATATTTTCCCGCTCTTGCTTTTTATCAGAGGCGACTCAAGAACACTAGAGGCCTAAAGCCAAAGCCAAACTCTTTTGACAGGCCTTAAACTTAAAAATAATAAACTTCAAATTTAAATGAAAAACTAGTAGTATGTTAGAACACTAGAACTTGATTCTAGAAGTCAATAACCTGATATAAGATAAATTTTATTGTTGCTGCAATGCTTAAAAAAATAAAAATGAAGCAGTTTTAATTTATTCATGTCTTCTATCGATAAATACTCATCGACGCTAGTTTGCACCTAACCAAATAATTAACCTTAAGAATCAACAAATCAAAGTGAAAATGTATATCACTCAACTACGGTTAAGTGCAATAAAATATGTGTGCATGAGATATATCTTACATTCATCGGCCTGGTATAAACATCTGGTGTAGGTAAACTTTTACCACTTTCATCCCTTATCTTTTTAGAGAATAGACACCTTAGTAACAGGGGAAAAGTAGACTATAAAACGCAAGTTTTATTTTGAGAAAGAAAAAGAAGAAGAATATTAGTATGAAAGTGCAAATTAAGTATTAGTCATCATAAGTCACATTGGCTAAATAATAATCTCTATTCTTTTTTAGAAAAATCTTAATACTTTTTTACCATAAATATTCAAATATATTTTGGAAAAATTACCTTAGTATTAACCTATTATTAATCTAAAAAACAGGGCCCTAGAAATTTTGGGGCCTAAAGCCATTGCTTCATTGGCTTTACCCTCTAGCCGGCACTGCTTTTCATCCATGGCAAACCAACTTCTCCTCTATACCATCTTCCAAATTTAATTCGTATGAGAGCAATAGACATGATGTGATATGCAAAATAATGACAGGTAGAGAAGTTCTTTTTGTATAGTTTAACTATTGTCAATTACTATACAACTATATATATTATGTGTTTTATCTTAGTCTGATAGTATGTACCCAATCCGAACCCAAAAGTGGACTATAAATTTCTTCATGACTACGCCATTCCATAACCAGAGCCAGAAAATAAAAAAACTTAATCCTAATATAACACCCACTACTACTTGGTTTAATGTGTGAAGGTGTTATGAAACCTATAATTATGACTGTAAAGTGTAAAATTAATCAAGAAAACTTGTGTTATTTTCTGACCAGTCTTAGATTGAACAGTCATATACAGAAAAATCACTAAGGTGTAATTCGATCCACACTTACAAAGTAGGAGCCCATTGCAAAGATAAGGGTACTAATGACTCCAGCGGAAACAACTCTTACATTTCTGGGGTTTCGTCTACTTCTGACAATAGTTATATATAAATAGATCATTGTTGACTATAGAAGAGCTTTGCATGTCAGAGCTTTGCATGTAAAGTATTACAGCTACCTTTTATTTTATTTTTATGTTGTATAATATTAGTCTGCGATGAGTTTATATGAGTAACATGATCAGTGAAGATTTATATAGCGTAATCCAAAATATTTGGGACTAGGGCTTAGTTGTTGTTTTTGTTGTTGGAGTTATAAGCATTCGGTAGAGCAGATTTTGTTTGTTGGATTAATTTGATATGCTTCACATGAATATTGGTCTAATGAAGTTAATGGCAAATATATTGCAGCCACACACTGTAAATTTGAAGTTAAAGTCAGTAGATTTTTATCTTATCATATGTTCCTTAATTAATTGTATATGCTATGTATATGGAGGTAACATCTATCCATCTGCAAGTGTGGTGTCATGGAATGGAGAGAGTGAGTTTGTTGAAGTGACGAAAGCTTCCGTTTTCTTCCTAAAGATCCATTTGGGAATAATATCTCTTTAGCAAGCTAAGTGAAGGACTGAACTCTTACATTACATTGTCTGTATCAACTTTCAATGGTTCTAACGCAACTATGCTCAATTTCACCAATAACGAATGTGATATAAATGGTTATCTCGAAATAAAGTTTGTTGTAGCTACAATTGAAAGTCTTTTACTTCACGAATAAGGAGAAAGACATGTAGTAATTTTACTATAAACTTATTTATGTTAGTTAATAATTAGTTACTCTTTTTTAAATTAAATTTAAAATAATTAAATATCTATATATTTTTAAGAAAAATTTTATAAAAAAAATGAGAAAATATTTAATTAAATAACTTCAATAGATCAATTTATTTTTGAGATGAGAAAAGTTTTAATAATAATTCATATGGTCATGCTATATGGATAGTTCACGTAACTAAAAATATTATAATAGATAAAATAAAGACAAAAACATAAACAATAATTTCAAGAAATAAATAAACAATATAAAGATATAATTTAAATTCTTATGTAGGAATTTTAATACAAAAATTGACTTTGATATTAAATATATATATATGAGAAGGAGAATTTAATTTTATTTTTTACTAAAAATAATAACTATTATAATTTTTGATCCAATCCAAAATTCCTTTATTTATTTATCATTATCATTTTTTCTCATCTGTTCTTTTTTTCTCTCTAATCTATCTAGTTCCTTCTTGTACAATCATCTGATGAAGTCTCATCAAATAGCTCTTCCACTTCCAGTGGTCACATAGTTACAAACCCAAACAAACAATAAAAGCTAAATGGAATATAATAAAAGAGCTTCTCTGTTTAACCTTTTAAAAGCACCTCCTGCCCTTTTTGGGTATTTTGGAGAAACAAATACTGCTGAAAAAAAGTTAGAAGTAGTATTGTGTCACGACCCTAAACCCATACCCGGTCGTGATGGCGCCTCTCGTAAAGACAAGGCCAGCCGATACATATCCAATTCGAAGTTAAACAACTAAACAGCAATAAAACATGCTAAAACATGGTTTAATAATGCTAAACAGCAGATAATATCACAACAATGCAGAAGTACAACCCAAACACAGCCCGACATCGGGGTGTCACTAGTCATGAGCATCTATTAGAGTAGAAATATAACTACAATGTCTGACATATACAAAACAGGACTGATGAACGAAAAGGGAGAAAAGCGGTGCTGCGAACGCTGCCAGCTACCTCGCTAAACTCCGATAACCCTGCCTCCAATCAGCCAAAGACCTGCCATCGGGTGTATAAATACCTGCATCTGCACACAAGATGCAGGGAGTAAAGTGAGTACTCCAACTCAGTGAGTAATAAAGTAAATAACAACTGAGCAGTAAGAAATCACATAAAGCAAACAATCATGCTGTATAGAAGCAGTGTAAAGCCCTTTGAGGAAAACAGTGAAGTTGTGAAATCTTTAGAAAATACCTTAGCTCAGTTTAATCTCTTTGAAAATTGACTTTTTCAACAGTTACGCAATGATTGCAAAACAGTAGCGCCGATAAGCACAGAAAATCCGCCCCTCAGGCACAATTATCACAGTATAATAGGTAAAATGACAAGTAAATATGAAAGATGAACACATAAAGGTTCGCCCCTCGGGAAATATCTCAGAATAGTACCAGCCCCTCGGGCTCACTCTCAGAACACTCTCAGCCCCTCGGGCTCTCTCTCTCAGATCACTCTCAGAATAGTATCCTATAGTAACCGTTGCGGCGTGCAGCCCGATCCATATATCGCTGCGGCGTGCAGCCCGATCCATATATCGCTGCGGCGTGCAGCCCGATCCATATATTTCGTCGACGTGCAGCCCGATCCATATATTTCGTCGACGGCGCTCACTGGGGGTGTGCAGACTCCGGGAGGACCCCCTTACGGTCCAAGCGCAATATCAAGCCACCTCGTGGCATCATCTCTCGGCACTCGGCCTCATCACTCGGCACTCGGCCTCACATCACTCAAGCCACCTCGTGGCATATAAATGTATCTCAGGCCCTCGCCTCATATCACTCAGCATATCCTCACATATGGCCCTCGGCCTCACTCAGTCCGAAAATCATCACAAGCCCCTCGGGTATTAGTAAAACAGTAGTTCTCAGCCCAAAAAATCATTTAGAAATATCATTTAAGTTTCAAATTTGAATATAGGTGGCTGAGTTTGTAAAACAGAAAATATCAACAGGACTGAGTTCAAGTATAAGTAAGACAGTGAGGAAATAGTGATAAAAACTCCCCGAAGGGTTCGAGTAATTGGCACGGAGCCCAAATATGGCAATCAGCCCAAATCATGATGATAACAAGTAAATCTTAGTCAAATACGCGGTAAATTCATCAATCGGGACAGACCAAGTCACAATCCCCAACGGTGCTATACCCCACGCTCGCTTTCCGGCGTGTAAGTCACTACAATATAGCACTACGATGTGCAAATCCAGGGTTTCAAACCCTCAGGATATCATTTACAATCATTACTCACCTCGAACCGGCGAAATCTCTAGCTCGCGACGCCTTTGCCCTCGAATCGGCCTCCACGCGCGTCGAATCTATCCAAAATCAGAACAAATACGTCACAATATGCTAAGGGAACAAAGCCCAAGCGAAAACACTCGAAAAATATCAAAAAATCCCGAAATTAGCAAAACCCGAGCCCCAAACCCACTTCTCGAAACTCAAAAATTTTTACATCAACGGGTTCCTTATCTCCTCACGAGTTCATACATACCAAAAGTTCTCAAATCCGACCCCAAATGGTCCTTCAAATCCCAATTCAAAAGTTCAAAATCTCAAGCCCTAGTTCTTCCATTTTTAACTCAAGTTCCATGATTTTCTATGTGGAATTCACATAATAATTGAGTATTGAGTTCAAAAATCTTACCTCCAGGTGTTTCCCCTTGAATCTCTAATCTCCTCCAAAATCTCTCAAAAATGAGCAGCTATGGGTGAAAATAGACCCACATTCGCGAACAAGACGACCTTAAAAACATTCAGCCCAGGCAAAATTTCCTTCTATGCGATCACGGGAAAACCTTCGCGATCTCGAAGCACAAAAACTCAGCTCCCAAATTTAACCCTATGCGAACGCAACAAAAACCATGCGAACGCAATCCACTGCAATATTACTCTATGCGATCGCGGACAACCCTCCTCGTTCGCGATGAACAAATTCCCACTAGGACCTCAGGTCCACTTTACTCTATGCGAACGCGACCTTCCCTACGCGTTCACAATCAATAAATTCCTTACTACTATGCGATCGCAACCCATCCTATGCGAATGCATTGAACAAAATGGACTGGCCCCAAAAGCTTCTACACGATCGCAATGGCACCTATGCGATCACAATGAACAAAATACCTGCAACTGAAGCCTGCAATTTCTGCTATCTTTTAAGGCACAAAATGGTCCGGTTGACCATCAGAAACTCACCCGAGGCACCCGGGACCTCAACCAAAGGCACCAACACATCCTAAAACCTTATTCAAGCCTGCTCCAATCATCAAAACACCTCAAACAACATCAAATACCCAAAACACATCGGATTCAAGCCTAAGTTTCTAAAAATCTTCCGAAATACGCTTTCGATCAAAAACCTAACCAAACCGCGTCCGAATGACCTGAAATTTTGCACACACATCCCAAATGAAATAACGAAACTACAGCAACTCTCGAAATTCCATTCCGACCCTCGGATCAAAATCTCACCTATCAACCGGAATTCGCCAAAATACTAACTTCATCAATTCAAGCCTAATTCTACACCGGACCTCCAAAACCAATTCTGATCACACTCCTAAGTCATAAATCACCTAACGAAGCTAACCAAATCATAAAAATTTCCGATCCGAGCTCATATACAAATAAGTCAACTCTTGGTCAAACCTTTCAAATTCAAAGCTTTCAACTGAAACTGTTCTTCAAATTCATTCCGATTTTCCTGAAACCAAAACCAACGATCTACATCGGTCATAATACATTACACGGGGCAAGTCATGCCCGCGAACTGGCGATCAAAGTGCAAAATCTCAAAGCGACCGGTCGGGTCATTACATCCTCCCCCACTTAAACACACGTTCGTCCTCGAACGTACCTAGAGTTGTTCTAAAAGCCAACCCATCGCCGAATAACCTTACCATGCATAAACCCGGGGGTGATCCCACGTCACCCTATCTCACATAGGTCCGATAACACCTTTTAACTGAAATTACACAATCCAGTCTAGCCCATAAATCATCGAACCACATTTTCACTTCCAGACCCATCAATACGATTAGAATTTCACATTTATATTCTGAATAAGCCCGAACAAGCTGTAATAACCCATACATGCTAACTCAGGTGCAATAACATGATATACCACATAACTCAAACACTTGTAGCGATAACTTCTAATCACAGCAGCTGCACACAACAACCGAGTACCGGTTGAAAACCTCTTATCAACTAAAGTCTCATTCCAACACTTCCATATACTGCCAACGATAAATGAAACACGCAATAAACCATAACCATTTCTCAGATCAGCCATTCATAAGGTTACTTCTCCTTTGGCAAGGACCATAGCAAATTTCTGAACCGAACCTCGATATTTATCCATCAAACATGCTGAAATCGAATCCGTTTGTATTTATTACAGACCCCAACGACCTCATCTAATCCAACACAATTACTCTGGTGACATGACACACCAAGACAGGCTAAAGACACAACTTGCGCAGTCCGCGCACCAATAAGCAACAATCCGAACATGCTCACATCATGAAACTAACTCAAACGAAAGAGCTGTACCCCAAGCTTACCAGTATCATCACAACACACGGCCGAGAACCCGTCTCACATCATAAAAATAGAACACACGAATCTAACCCGCAAGGTCATATCTCCATATAGCTTCGCTGCAAATGCGCGATCCTAACCAAACATGGCTCCACGAGAGACACCTCAAGTCACTATGCTCGAAATTGACAACCACGCACAATCTGATATCTGGAAACAAAGCAAATCATTACACCCTCGGTGAAACAAGTAACATATACCACGCAAGCCCGATAGTACATAAGCGATACGCCATTCACTGAGCAATACCCAATTATTCTCCCCCCTCGACTTCCACTATGAACCCCAAGAACCGCACCATATGTGCCCATAACCAACAAATCATATCGTCTCGCAACACAGAAAGGAAACTCATAGATCTCCCAGATCACTAGTAAGCTCAACAACGATCAGATCAACCTATCCCTCAACAATACAATTCGGGGCCAACCAAGCCGACTCAAGCTAGAACACGCATCCACATTGGCCTGCCAACGAACTCCTTGCCAAGGAAGCCTGAAGTTGCTCCTTCCACTACTATTACTCCCGCCAGAGCCATACGATACGGTGCCCGGCACCAAATCAATACCGAAATCCACAACCTCGCCCGGCGACATGCCCGGCCGCAAGAAACACATCCGAAAAGTTCCTCAACGTCGGAACTGAATCAATATAGGAGCCTCAGCACTGACACTCATCACAAGAGCCCAAATAAGAAAGACAAATCCTTCCCAGCCGTCCGCTGGGTCTTCGATTATAAAACCACTCTTACTAGAACATAATCCGTTGAACCATGCAACTCAATCCATGGCATTCCCGGCATAGCCAACCGCGCAATAGACCAGAATAACCTAACACGGAGACAACCAGTCCGAACCCAATATCACATCCAAAATCTAACATACTCACCACAAAAGATCCGTTCGGGTCTCCAAACCCCGATAGTCACTAAACAGTGCCGATACACGATCTACAACCACAACATAGCCTGAATATGAAGACTTCCGGTCTCCAACTCTATGTAGCACACAAATCACCATACCTGATCCCAAATTCCACCGTCCGAATACATATCACACCTCAAGTACCCAATCATTCCACGAAAGATATTCTAAAATTCCCCTGTGCCATCAAGCAAACTCGAATATCAGCAGTCGATCTAACAAGAAAGCGCCGCAGTACTACCGAAGTACTATCAACTTAATCACACTGCCTTATCTGAAACATATACCCTCGTCAAATCACTATGATTAGCAATACCATTCCCTTAATCATCTGAAGATCATTCACCCTAATCATCTGAAGCTCATTTCTCTAAGCACCTAAAACTGCCCGAGCTGCCTAAGAATTTTATGACTTTCCATTCAGAACTGAACTGTAACCTTATACACGCAAATCTCAATCCTCCACAACATATCACATATACCATACCATCCTAGGATAACATGAGAACCTCGTCTCCCTTCCGAGCCACAAACATCTACGTAATCAACTGGTCAAGAACTTTCCATTGGTCCCACCTAGAAGAAAATCATTATACATCCCATGATCCGCATGCCCATAGAAAATATACATCTCCAAACCGCGGTAAAAACCATCAAGAACTCTCCGAGTTCCCTTTGCACAAATCAGACCTGCCAGGACCGAATCCCTCTAACTCGACCAAGCTTAGCAAGCCGTCAAAACCTACGAGCATTATCGCAAAATACCTGTAAGAACTCATTACCTCGAACACACACAAGGAACAATAATATCCTTACCATACCGGTCTGGTCTACTACCAAGCTACCCCATCTATCTAAATTTCCTTCTGATTCATCTTCAACTTGATATTCCCTTTTTCTGTAGCACCACAATTTCCTCAACTCGGACTTACCACATGGAGCCAAGCATAAAGCCACACCGTCTAAGGCTCATAAGTCGCTGAATACTTTCTTAAACATTCCTAAAAGTACCACATGCCAAAATACTTTACCCTGAAAGACTTCCTGCGAATCTAAATCCGTTGCCTTTACCCTTCCTGGTACTGGTACGTAGAATCCCATAATTAACATAGGGATACCACAAGTCTTAACCTCTTCCAATGGAGACTCAGTTTCTAATCACATATACGACTTTAAGATACCCAATTGTTACATGTAGAACCTTGAACACATAAGAACCATTCTCGAGGGTCATTTACTCTATTTAAACTACAATTAGCCTGATCAAACGAACAGAACCACCCGTGCCTCATTAGCACTCTGACACCGAAGGATATGACCTCATCCCAATACAAACAAGCATCTTCCTGCTCTATGCACCGAGCATTCTTTACCAACAACAACTTAAGGCTTCTTGTGATTCTCACACACCTACGAAGCACCATATAACCTTTGTCAAAATTTTCCTTCACTCGAGCCATCCTCGACCTCAATCTCCATAAGCCATAACTGACTCACCAACACGCCTCAAACTGGAACCAACATAGCACCTAGCCGTGCACTCAACTTAATCAATAGCAGACTTCCCCACTTGGCTCGAAGCCATAGATCAAAACACACCCAATTACTCATAGCGCGCATACTCTATTGCTGCCATAATACCATAGTGAGATTAAACTCAATCCTTCACAAGATTGTGGAAACACAAATTATCTAGAATTTTAACTCTTCTGCAAATCTCGCATTCGCTCACACAACAGTTAAGCCCACTCTCTAGGCGACCCAATTTAGATTTCCAATACATATTCTTCACTTGTAAATGGGATCTTCTAATAGAAAACATAAGGATCACACAACCTTAAAACACTCCGCAGGAGATAACCCACCTGCTTTGCCTCCAACTAACATCTCTGAATACCTTCCACCGTCACAAGCATTACGCAGTCACTTGATCTTCCTGAGTCTGGACTCATACCGCAACATGAAATTTACTTCACTCTCCAACTAGGGACATGGAAAGATTCTTCACACGCCCATAACTCGGGCTATACCTCGAATCAAGATGAACTTCAAGTATCTAATAGTTCTTCTATCCTCAAGCAGACCCTTCTCGTCGTTTCCAAATCATATGGATACATCTCGCAGTACTAACATGCTCATCACACAATCATCCAGCTGTCACTTCCACTAATAGGGAAACTACAGAACATATAAGTTCAAAAACACTTGCTCACACAATCAGCACCTCGGCGCTCAAGCTATAGGCAAAAATCCGGCCTCAAGTCCTCCAGACTAGCCCAACATAAACTTACAGAGATCACATCTCGCCCCTCAATCAGGGAATCACAAGCCATCGATGCACATCTGATACTG